>NC_067400.1:359926363-360226363 GCF_016432865.1 Antechinus flavipes
TCTTCCCTTTTCCCCCTTTCTCTCTAAAATGTAAATAATTATTTTTATTACCTATCTGGGTTGAGAAAAGTAGCTCTTTAAAGAATAGAAATTCTCATCTGTATTTTTTCATAAAGATCAGAGCTAGAAAGAAGTTTTAAAGTCCTTTTACCTTTGATTTGCTTTCGAAGTTACGGAGAAAAAGCTGGCAAAACCTCAAGAATGGTCTGTGGAGACTAAGGTATAGTCTGTTAGGGCATCAAGTTCATTTTTGGAACAAATAGTCCAGATAAACCTAGACAACTGATGAACCTTGATGCAAGAAGTTAAGGGGAGGAGATACCTGAAGCTTGTGCCTTTGCCCACCCCCTCTCAACTAGAAAGGGTGTGGTCTCATTAGACCATTGAATAGATGAATAATCCAATTTCTTCATGTTAGGGGTGAATAAACCAGAAGTCTAGAGTTTGTAATATTAGCTTTGGAAGCCCAAGGTAACATTAGCAGAGCATTGGAGAAAATAAAGTATTGAACACTACAACTTCCTACCCCATTTTTACAAAAAACGGTGTGCTTATAGATCAACTACACCAAATCACATGGGTTGGTGGGAGAGTTACATTGGCCTTCTTATACAATCTCTGAGCTTTCAGGTTCTATATATCCCAGAATCACAGAATATAAGAGTTGGAAGGGATCTCAGCAACCATTTAGTTAATGTTAAAAGGAATGGTCCTTTTCATCTCAATGTATCTTTCCTGCTTCTACTCTCTTTTAAGTATTGAAGAGGAAACTTATTGCTAAGAGCAATGAAGTAGTTCAGTGAATATAGCAGTAGATCTGAATCAGGAAGACCTGATTTCACATATGGTCCCTGATAATTACTAGTTAGGTGGCTGGGCAAATCATCAATTTTTGAAGATATAATAGCATTTACTGCTCATAGAGTTGTTTTGAAAAACAAATATGAGAGTACCTGGTATATAGTAGGCACTAAATCAATGCTTTCCCTACCATCACATATACCCCTCCTCTTTACCACCAATAACTTAGAATACAAAAGTACACAAGACTAGGGATTATGTAGGGCAGACTCTACCTATTTTCCTCTATAAATGCTATCTAGAAAGGCAGTATAGCATAGTGAATAGGGGACCGGATTTAGTATTAAGAGGACTCGGGTTCAAATTCTGCTTTAAGACCTATAATTATATGATACATACTACCTGTGTGACTCATGGCAGATCATAATCTTTCAATAACTCTAAGCAACTTTAAAACAAAGTTGCAGAGGTATCCTAGATCTCCATTGAGTTTTTAACACAGCAATGCAATTATAAACCAAAAAAAAGTTAAGAAAAGCATCATCCAGGGAAAATACCAGTCTCACACTTGCAGAGTAAAAAATACTTTGAAATATTATCTTTCCATACCATATAAAATAGACATTTTTATTGATCATACACCATTACTTTGAAGAAGCAACAGTGCTAGAGGTATAGAATGCCTTGTGTTGGATGAACATTTTTACAGAAGAGACTAATCTAACAAATTGCACAACTGAAAACATCCTGCTCTTTAGAGAAGAGTATATCATCACAAACATACCATCATATACCATTTACCATTTTTAACAGGGCATATAGATATATGCATATAGATTATATATATAATTTTTATTTTTATTTTTTTTTTTACAAATAAAAGACTTCAGTTTTTACTTCTCAAAAAAATGGATCCATTTTAATCATTGCTTTCAAGTTCTTAAGGTCACTGAAAAGGAACATGTGCTTGATTGGTCCATGCAAAGCTCATACACGTGTCACTAATTACTTTAAAAATAGAGTAGCTTCTTTTAAACTAATTGGTTAAGATTTAAGATTAGTAAAACAGTATGAAACCAATTAAATACATTAGAAATTAGAGGGCCATACTTGGATGTCTTTCAAGGGATCAGCTGGGTAGGAGAAAGCTATGGGTCCCCTTAGCCTCACTGCATGGAAATAGCTCCTAAGTCCTATGTAGAACTCTTGTGAAATGAGCCTCAGTTACTAGGTAGAGGTCTTATCCTATCCATGAAAAGATTTTCACTCTAGAGAATGAAAAGGTGTCCACTGGTTAGGGTTGGAAAATCAAGACCTCATCTCTCCCTCCTGTGCATGGTTCAATGGTGCACTTCAATAGGGAAAGGGAGCCTGTGGTACTGAGGAAATGAGCAGTGCACAGACTTATCTGTTTTGATGGATCTACTTCCTGTCAGAAGACTTTACAAAAGAAAATTACCCAAAAAGAAATTGGATGTTCCATTAAATAATGTTGGCACCATTTGCCTGTACTTTTGAGAGTCCTCATGCTACTGATGCAGGGTATGGGACACTGGCTCTGCCCCCACCAGCTACCTTCATTCGAACATTTCATAATGGCGGGTCTGCCTCACTCGAGGCACCATGTCGATGAGTAATCTGAAAGAGAAAACCAAAATAAGGGCACTTCAATACCTGATCACCAATCAGTCTGGCTACTGTTTGAACTGGTAAAGTGGTCTGAATATTTTTGTTATATAAATCATCATCATCTGGTAAAACCCTCAAGTTTAGAATCACTGACTTTTTTTTTTAATGGCCATTAGAAATGGTTAATTCAAAATGAAATTGCAACTTCGAATGACAAATCCAAAGCTGTTGAAAAAATATAATGACTTTTCTTCCACATCATTAGATAAAATGACTCTAACTCTCCCCAGTTAGGTGCTTAGTGAGAGGTGACTGTATTCTTACAGCTATGTGACCCTGATCAAGTCATCATGAGGAGACAGGTATACTCTCAAGGAGTGATGTCCACTGTGTTTGACAACTTGAATAAATAGTATCTTACTCAATGTACTTATTCAGTATCTTATTACAGTGTACTTAAGCCCACTATGGCCACTATGGAATTCAGTATCTTATTACAGTGTACTTAAGCCCACTATGACCACTATAGAATATAAGCTCTCCTAAGCCCCTGAATCAATACTGCTAAATTCTTAAATTTACTTATTAATCCCTGGCTATAGAATGGGAGAATGGTTGGGGGGATTAGGATGATGGAGAAATATGCTTGAAGAACAAGTTAAAAATGAGAAGATGTAGAACTCAACTCACTTGACTCCATAGGCAAATATGGTCAGGCCAATCAGCACTCCTATACTCCCATCCAGGTACCAGACAGATGCATTGTGCTTGAACACTTCTGCACTGAGAAGAATGGAGAATCCCATCACTCCACCTACAAGTGAGTTGAAGCCTGGAAATAAGAAGTATAGTGTTCAAAAAAAGATCATCCAACCTCAGAAGCCAACGTCTGAATCATCAAAGAAAAGAACCCAGATCCTGAGAATGTGCTGAAACTTTGGAAAGCTCAAAGAGCAAAAGTCCTTAGGGACTGAGTAAATAACAAATTGTCTTGGATCTTGGGCTCTTAAGGGTTTTACATGGGAGAGAAAAGAATCACAGAATATTAGAAATGAAAGAATCTTCAGATAGTATCTAATCTAACCCCTCATTAACAGACCAAAGCCCAAAGAACAGAAGAAACTTCCCTAGTTAATATTAGAATTGAGATTAAAATCTCAAGTGTCCTAATTCCCAGTCTAGTGTAGTCTACAAATAAGATCATGGTATATAACTTAATAACCCTCATGATTTCTCCATGAAGAGAAGTAGGAATTGAATTAATTTTTCTTAAATTATTAAGTACCTACTTAATACAAAGATCTTGGCACCCCAAGTAACTTTCCAAAATTGAGACAATGAAGTTGTCAATCTGCTTCAGGGGAGGGAATTTCCACACCAGAAGTTTCTCAAGGCAATGAAATCCCAGACCCTCATGACCTAACCCACAGAAAAAGTAAAATGCACTATGTTATGTATGTATCAGGATGTAAAGATAAAACTGTCCCAGCCCACAAGCCTAGAAGTTTCATGACCTTAGACAAAAGAAATAGAGGTACATTTAGGGGCAGTTAGATGGTGCAGTGGGTAAAGAAAAGACCCTCCCTGAAGTCAGGAGGACTTGAGTTCAAATCTGGCCTCAGACACTTAACACTTCCTGGCTGTGTGACTCTAGGCAAGTCACTTAACCCCAATTGCCTCAGGGGCAAAAAAGGCATATCACTGTCTATGGTTGTCAAATCTTGAGAGATTTTGCTGGAAACAGGCCATGAGAATGTCTCATTTGTCCCAAATAGCTCTCAAGATGGTCTTACAAAGAAATCCCAGAACTACTGCACAGCTCAGTAGCTAGAATAAAGAAAATATTCCCTATAAATTGCTACTCTCAGTATTTCAAATAAGGAGAGGTTTAACTAGTTCCAGAAGCTGCCTCAGTTAACCCAAGGTACTCATTCATTGAGTAAAGGTATATGTTATTCCAGCAGGCAGCAATGTGTCACAGTAGTAGACTTGTAAGACTTAGCTTCAAATTCTGCCTCAGACACCAACTAGCTATTTGTGGACAAGTCACTCTCAACCTTAGTTTCATCATCAGTAGAATGAGGATAATAATAGTACTTACCTTGTAGAGCTATTGTGAAAATAAAATAAGATTTATATGTATATATATATATATATATATATATATATATATATATATATATATTGCTTTGAAAAGCTTATTGCACTTTATAAATGTTAGCAGTGATGACAATGATGTAGACTATATAAAAAAGTATACAAGTTCACTATATACACATTGAGAAATGTCATGTAAATATCAGTTATTATTAGTTAGAATCAGGAGTTTTGTGGGGCTCAGATGAGTTAATGAATATAAGGCACTTTGGAAACCTTAAAGTGCTCTACACGTCAGTTTGTGTTGTTGTTAGTTTACGACTACTAGGTTTCTAATCTGTCAATGATTTAATTCAGTGAGTCTTCTAAAGACCTTCTGGGAAACTCAAGCAATATTGGAATGTAGTAGTAAATGTTTAGTCATCAAATTGCATTATTAACATTTTCTTAAGTCAAGACAATTGACAAAACAATAAATCAAGCATTTGGAGCAGTTACTACTTTTTGAAGGGTGAATGTTCACAATGAAAATTTAAAAGTTAGGCTGATTAGAGCTGGCTCCAGCACAATTCTGCATAGAATCTAGATGAGGAAGGAGAGGATAAGAGATTTTGTTTAGTCCTTAAATTTTTCGATCTCAAAACATTTAAAGGCAGCACAGTATGCTCAAAAGGTATCTGTGCTGCAAATCAGGATATCTTGGTTTTAAGTCCCAGATTTTCCACTAATGAACACTCTGTGACCTCTGGCCAGTTACATCATCTATCTGGACCTCAATTTTCTCACCTAGCAAATGGAAGGAGTGGACTGGGTGATTTCTAGTGCTAGTGTTCTATTATCCTCTGAAGAGAGGTTTAAACTCTAAGGCAAGATGCAGTTCAAGGGCAGGGATGTGTGCACAGGAAGATCTAAGTGACTCCTCCAAGCTACCTACCCACAGTTTAAGTGGCAAGAGAATGCCCACAATCCACATAATAAGCCTGATATACTGTACTACTTCATAGACATGAAGCTCTAAGTCTTAATTGGTCCTAAAGTGTACTCCCATAATACATTTCCACTCCTTTCCCCCTTATTCCTAAGCATTAGACCCTAGCACAATACCTTCTCAAAGTCAGCCTAACGGTATTCATTGAACTTGCCAATAGCAGACTGAGGTTTAAGTCTTATGGCAGGGGCTGGTATTTGAGGAAGGTAGCAGAAACTTCAAATGATACCATCTGTTTAATTCTAAGCACCGAGTGGACTTCTGCCTATAGCATATAATATTGATATCCCTAGAAGTTGGGCTCAAATTCTCCTTCAGTCTTTTGAATTCCTTAACAATTTCTAAATAATGCAATCAGGACAAATACCTCACAGAAAAGAGGCTTGATGTTCCAGATCTTTGCAAGTTTAGTGCAAACTCAGATCATCTGCTCCAAATTTCTCATGTGATCACTACTAGTGAAAATTTGATCGTGTGACTGCTTTGTGCTGTAGGTTATAAAAAGATTATGTCATTTCTGCTTGATACCAGAACTTTAAAGTTCATCCAAATCACCACCACCACTACCCATCACAAAATGACTAATTTTAAGTAATTACTGTGTGTTCTCTTCTGACTATGGTTAAAATGAATTTTTTCCAGATAAGACTGGACCCTTCATTTTTCTCTTTAGTATGTTACTACCAAGAAAGTAATATGATATAATAGAAAGGGTACTGGGTTAAGAACCAAAAAAAAAAAAAGTGAGTTTTAATCTCTACTCAAAACTATACTAGTTGTGACCTTGACCAAGTATAGACCTTTCTGAGTCTCATTTCCCCATTTGTGAAATGAGGATACTAATACTCCAGTGATATTCAATATGAGAAAGTTGGGCAAATCATAATGTACAAAATAGTATACAATTCATATGGGATAGTTTTTCATATCAAGTAGCATTTAAGATTAACTTTTTATCTTGGAAAACAGAGATTCTATCATTTGGAGAGTCCTGAAGAGGAGAGGAGGAACCACATAACCTCTTAGGAGTTAGCCCATTTGCATCTATATACTCACTTCTGTTATCACACTGAGATAAAATCTCATTAACTGAAAGTTCCTTTTTTGAAATCACTGTTTGTGGACTTTGGGAGGGAGAGTTGAAAATAAAAAAGAAGAGAAATATGAGCTTTGCTTATCCCTGCAAGTAATTCTCTTTTTTCTCAGCCTCTCAACCCTGACTCCTTCCTTGCCATCTTTATTATGAGCACTCATGGGAAACTTCTGGCTTCCTTAGGTCAATGCCAATGTTTGTTTCAAGAGAATGAACTAGCTTTGGAACTTAGGCCAAATTATCTTACCTCTCTGAACTTCAATTTCCCTATATTTAAAGAGGATATTGGACTAGACTCTTCCTAAAACTCTTGAGCTTTAACATTTTATTATTCTGTGAGAGTAGGAAGTGAAGTATACAGTCCCATGCTTTTTCCTATCATGACCACTAGATGTCCACTCAGCTCCATGAAGTCATAGAGCTAGTTCATGAATATTGGTGGTCATTCATTAAAATACACTGAGACTGCTTTCCAGTCACCCAGGCTCAGTGTCCTTCCCTATACTCCCCTGGCCAAGTGCACAAGGTGTAGTAGTGCACAGGAAAAGATCAGTGCTAGGATATATATATATTTTTTCCCATTTTAGACTGGAAAGAATCTTTCTTATTCGTGAATTCACTTAAGCAAATTTGGGGAACCACTCACATTTTCAACATGTATCACTTCTCCTGGTGATGCTATATGGCTTCAAATCAAAGTATAACAAATCTCAAAAAAAAAAACATAATTACAGGTAACCCCAGAAGCTTGGATAGGCACAAATAGGCTGCATTCCATTACAAGTGATAAGTATCAATAAGTATCCTAGAAGGCTCCATTAAGGATATACCTACATCCAGCTAGATATGCAGTGGATAGAGCACTGGCCCTGAAGTCAGAAGGATTTGAATTCAAATCTGACCTTAGACACTAAATACCTACTAACTGTTGGGCTAGTCACTAAACCCCAACTGCCTTGCAAAGGGAAAAAAAAAAAAAAAGGATGTATCTATATGTATGTATATATGTCTAACTGGAAAATGAAATTAGTTATGTAACTATATTCAAAGATGGTGAATGAATAACTAGATGGAAATAACAGTAAGAATTTCTATTTTTATAGTGCTTTAATGTTTTCAATGTGTTTTATTTCAGTGTTGTCAAACTCAGAAACAGGTGACACTAATTTGTATATATGATACTCTATGGACTGCATATGACTTAGTTTTGTTATCTATGTTTTATTATATTTTTATTTATTTTATTAAATATTTCTCCAAACAGTTTAATTTGTTTCAGCCACACTAAGGAGTGTTTCTAGCTGCAGTAGGTTTGACACCTCTGTTTTACATAATGATAATTATGATTATGATTAATAGGGCTGGGGACTAATAATTAACAACAATAATAATTGCTTGCATGCATACAGCACTTTAAGATTTGAAAAGCTCTTAATATATATTAGATCATTTGATCCCCACAACTCTTTATGCTAGATAATATTATTAGCTAGGTATAGAATTCTTTATACAAAGAATCTGGTAGAGATCGCCAATGATTTGAGAGAGGGAGGAGGGCCTTATATGAAGGATATAAAAATATAACTAAAAATCAAACAAGATGAGAAAGGAATGTGACTTAGACCACAGGAAGAACCCAACCAACAAAATCCCTTTAAATAGCTAAGTATCACTTCTTGACATGAGTTCCCTAATTGTATTTCCCACTAAAGCAGATAGGGTTGTTTTTAAATGATTATTTTAGTTCTTCCAAGCTTAAAGGGCTACCTCCAAATTGAATATAATGACTATATTTTCCAACATTTTCAAAATTTCCAAACTATCATCAGGAATGATATGCCAAAACAGAACAAATGAGCAAATCCCTCCACAGTCTTCCAAAACATAAGATCTTCAGCAGCAGCCTCCTTGGCCCACATTCCATTCCTTAGAGAATCATAGATTTAGACCAAGAAAGGATCAGCTCAGAGCTCATCTGGTTTTATAACCTCCCTTTATACAGAAGGAAATTGAGGCTCATAGAGTTTCAATGATTGACTAATTGCCCAAGATCACACAAAATTTAATAGTAGATTCAGGGTTCAAATCCAATACTTCTTTCACTCTTTGATAGATCTATAATTTGTTAAAGTCAATAAGGAAAAAATCATTGTAACTAGGCTTTCAACAACTAGGCATCTGCCAGTGGAATCTCAACAGATTTGTTCCTCCTAGTTTTAATCCATTCTGCTATCCACTTCCATTTTATGGGTGAGTTCATACCATTCACATTTATGTATTTCCTTCCATGCAGTTTTTCCCTTACTTATCCCTTCCTTACAATTCTATCCTTTCCCTTCTCATAAATGTTTTCCTTCTGATTACCATCTTCTCCAGTATATCTTCCCTGCCTTTGATCAATCTCCCCTCCCCCTTCTATTATCACTATTCTTCTTATTATTATAGGATAAGATAGATTTCTGTACCTACTGAGTATGAATATTATTCCCCCTTATAAACAAGTTTGATGAGAGCAAGATTTAAACTTTGCCCTCCATCTCTCTCATCTTTCCCCCATTATAATAGCTTTTATAACTCTTTTTTATGGGATAATTTACCTCATTCAATCTCCCCCCACCTTTCTTCTTCCAGTGCAGTTTTCTTTCTCACCCCTTTATTTTGGGATTTTTTGATGGGGGTATCATGCCATCAAAATCACTTTATTTTTATACCCTCTGTCTACATATATTCCTTCTAACTGATTTTATAGTAATAAAGTTGAGTTATATATATTATCATATAGAAATCTAAACAGTTTAACATTACTGAAGTTCTTATGTTTTCTTTTCTTGTTTACTTTTTCATTAAATATCCATTTTTTTCTCTGAAAATTGATATTCAGTTTTGCTGGGTAGGTGATTCTTGATTATAATCCTAACTTATTTGCCTTCCAATATATTATATTCTAAGCCCTTCGGTTTGTTTTATTTTTTAATGTGGAAGCTGACAAGTCCTATGTAATCTTGAATATAGCCCCATAATATTTAAATTGTTTCTTTTTGACTACGTTCAGTACTTTCTCTTTGGTGAGCTCTGTAATTGGGCTATGATGTTCCTAGGAGTTTTCATTTTGGGACCTTTTTCAGATGGTGATTGGTAGATTCTACCAACTTCTGTTTTGACTTCTGGTCCTAATATATTGGAGTAGTTTTCTTTGATAATGTCTTGAAAGAATTTCTTTGATAATGTCTTTTTTTCCTGAACGTTGTTTTAGGTAGTCCAAAAATTTTTATATTATCTCTCCTGAATCTATTTTTAGATCAATTGTTTTTCCACTAAGAAATTTCACAATTTCTTCTCATTTTAAAAAACTTTTTGATTTTATTTTACTATATTTTGATGTCTCATAGAATCATTAGTTTCCATTTGCTTAATTCTAATTTTAAAGGAATTATTCTCTTTAGTCAGCTTTTGTACTTCCTTTTCTATTTGGCCAATTCTAATTTGTAGGGAGTTAATTTCTCTCAGTTAATTTTTGTATGTATTTTCCTCTGTTGTGGGCTCTTTTTCATGATTCTTAAGTATTACTCTCATTTCTTTTCTCATTTTTTTCTTCTTCTCTAATTTTGCTTTTTAAAAATCCTTTTAAAGCACTTCCAGGAATTCTTTTTAATACTAAATTACATTTTTTCTTTGAGGCTATTTTGACACTATTGTCCTCTTTTAAATTAATGCCTCAATCATTTTTTGTCACCACAGTAATTTTCTATTGTCAAGTTCATTTTTTGTTATGTTGTTGTTATTTTCTTGCTTATTTATTCTTCCTTCTTGTAATTTTCTAATCCTTCAGTATTCCAAGTTTTTTGTGTTGGAGCTCAGGGTCTTACTGTAATATTCTGGCTGGCTCTCTGGAGGTCCTCCAAATAAGCCTTGGTTTCAGCAGAATAATCACCACAAGAATAGTCAGTAATAAAGTCCAAAGTCTTTGTTATCTCCTTCTCAATTTGTTTCCTTTGCCTGGAGCTGGGCTAGCTTTCTGGGGGACCTTCAGTTGGGCCTTGGTCTTAGTGGAGAAGTGAAGGAGACAGGACAGCCACCATGAGTGTCTTTATCTTCAAGTCTTTCCTCCAGTCCTCTAGTCCTCCAGTCCTCCAGTCTTCCAGTCCTCTGTCTTCTCCATCTATCTCAGAGTCTGTCTTCCCTCCCAGATCTCTTAGCTCTTATATATTCTATTATAAGTACATCATCATAGATGTCAATCTTGTAGAACTATACTTAATATTAAGTACATGTAAACTAGAGAATCATTATCTCAATTCCACTGAGTTAACATCTTGTTCTAAGATTAAATCAATCATACTGATCCTTAAGTATACCTTTTTGGAGTTCCTGCCCTCTACATCTCCTGTTTTCTTTTGTTTTGGTGATTATCTAAAGAAATGTTATGTTCTAGTTAGTTTTCTGGAGGTCTCCGGACCAGCTTTGGTTTCAGCAGAATAATCACCACGAGAATAGTCAGGGATAAAGTCCAAAGTCTTTACTGTCTCCTTCAGTCTCCCAGTCTTCCGTCAGCAGTCTCAGTCAATCAGCCAGTCAGCAGCCTGCACATTTCAATGTAATGTCATGCTTTATAGAACCCCCAAGTTGGGACAACAAAATGTACCATTGCTTTCCAGAACCCCCACACCAGGGTGGATTAAAATATAGTGTCCAGACTAGCTCTCTGGAGAATCTTGGGACCCAACTTATGTCCTTGGTCTTAGTGGAGAAGTGATGAAGACAGGAGAGCCACCATGAGGCTGGTTAAGTCTTCTCTTCTGTGGCTGAGTTTGTCCCCAGTTTATATATTCTATTACAATTAAATCCATTCGTCATACTGAGTATAAGTCAATCATTATATCACTAGGGAACCATTATTTGTTGTAAGATTAAATCAATCATATTGAACTAGAGAACTATTAATCACCATGCTAAACTAGATAACCATTGTCTTATCAATTCCACTGAGTTAACACCTTATTATAAGAATCCTTGCCTCAGGTATATTTCTCCAGAGTTCTGGCTCATTACATTTTACCATTGTTAGTTCAATGAGCTTTTAGGGCTTAACTAATTACTTTCACTGGAGGGTAGGCTTCTCTTCTGGCTTGTAGTAGGGGATGGGATCTTCTTGTTGACCTTCCCTGGGTGTGGGGTTTAGCCTGCCCCAGTGGTGGGTTCTTGCTTTGGGATAGCTATGGAAATAGGGCCTCTCTGCTAGAAGGCTCTGGAGGAGAAATCTTGTTGCTGGTCTGCCCACGGGCGGACTATGCTGGGTAGCTATGGAAATATGACAGACCTCAGGAGCAGGGGTGGGCTGTTGACCACTCATGGGGTAAGCCTTCATTACTGGTCAGCAATGGAGTCAAGGGTGGCTCATACTGGGAGTGGGCTCACTGGGGTGGGGCTTGACTCATTTGTCTAGCTAATAGATTGCCCCAGAGCCTGGAGGACCTTACTGCCCTCTCACCCCAGTGAGACAGATCTTTTCTGACATGCTGGAAAGCTATTTCCCTCCTAGATCTTTTCTGAGGTGGTTTTCTAGTTGTTTGGAAAGGAATTAGGGCTTCACGGAGTTCCTTTCTCACTCAGTCATCTTGGTATTAGGTGTTTTCCGTTAATTGTAGTAAACTGCATTTTCTATTGACTTGAGGACTGCGAACAATTCTTTTCTAGCCAAAAGTTTCTTACTACTCATTAGTACCTTCCCAGGCTGAACCAGGGCAATTCAAATAAATCATTAGGTCCCATGTTGACAACTTTGGCCAAAGATTTGTCAGGAATTTTAAAAACTAACATAAAAATGTACTAATTGTAGAAAAGTAGAAAAGAAAATAAAAAAGAAATGTCTGCACTTGCATGTATAGAAATTGGGGAACATCTTTCAACTCTGTGAAAATAACAAATTTGGAGAAATGCTTATGACTCCTAAGTATAAATAAAGGCCCTGATAATCAATCTGCTGAATACTGAAATTAACATATCAATTGAACAGGAATAAGCTAGTCTTTGAAATTTTTGGAAACAAGCTTTTAAATAGTTTAAATGTTACCCCAATAATCCTGCTTACTACTAATTTATTTAGCAATTTTTTTCTTCTTAGAGTGCAGAGGTGAACTTTAACTTACTCTAGAGAAACCATCTGTGGGTCCAATTAATGAAGCTTTTTTGACCTAGAATTAGCTGAGGGAAGCTGTTGATGATCCTCAGTTTTTCAATTACTCAGTCTTACCTGTTCAAAATGATCCAATACTTTGCTCTTTAAGTCTGTTTTTTTAAATAGGGGGAAGGGAGCTGGTCTGTAACAAAGTCAGTGAAGTAAGGAAGGTGCGAGCCAATTCACCCACTACAAGTTAGGCTTTCAAAATGTACCCCCTTAGGGTTAAGTGGATGTTCCCTCCAGGAGAAACACTGTACTGACCTAAGAAGCCAGTTCCTTGTCTGACAGAAAATGCTTGACTCAGCCTGCCATAATGGAGAGACCCATGCCTCTGTCGCATCAGGGAGCAAATGAGCAGAAAGCAGCAACCAGGTGATAAAAGAAGGCAAACCCCAGGGGTCCTGCTTGCTATTTGCAAAACTCAGAGGAAAGCAAACACTATCCAATAGAGAAATCCCAGATCTTACCAGCCAGGAAAACTGTGCTCATTCCCCTACCATCAGAGAACCCTTCTACTTTCCTCTTCCCTTCTTTCATATAAATGGGAATAAGAAAACTGAAAACAGGAGTAATTAGAGTTTGGCTCCTAATTCTCCTGATCAATGAATGAACAAATTCCAGATTCTAAATGATACAATTAGCACAAGGATGCAATTACAGAGACAGATTTCCCTGTTATTTCTGCCTGGTAGGGGTCTGAAACAAAACAGTTGTATGGCCACAAAGCAGAAAATGGGGAGAAAACAAATAGTAGACCCAGGAGGCAAATTGTGGCTGTTCTGAGTCCCAGTTTCTCTTCTGTTTCTTTTCCCCTTTGCTCTTTGAAATCATTCACATAACATTTCTGACAAATTACCAGGACAAGATCCACTTGTGGGAAGCCACAAATATTGCCAGGCTGGTCTCCTTATAGCAGGGCTTCTTAACCTTTTTGTGTCTCATGGACCCCCTCATCAGACTGGCGAAGCCTAGAGACCCTTCAGAATGTTTTTAAATGCATAAAATAAAATACATAGGACTACAAGGAAACCATTAATTCTAAAATAAAAATGCAACATTTTTCCGTATCCAGTTCACAGTCCTCCTGAAATATATATACAGACTTTGGAAGCATCCACATCACCTGCAGTTCTCAGCCCTGTTTTAAAGGATCATAGACCATAAGAATTGGAAGCAACCTCCAACATCACCTAATTCAATCCCTTGCTTACAATGTGACTACATCTCCTAGTCTCTTCTGGGACAGTCCCAGTGATAGGATTATTTTTATTTTCAGATAGCTCTGATCATTAGAGAGTTCTTCATCATATTGAGCCTAAATCTATCTCTTTAACTAATTTGATCCTAATTTGGTCCTAAAGAGACACATACGAATTTAATCTCTCTTCACACAACTTTCAAATATTTGAAGATAGTAATAATATCATTCTATTTCTTTGCTCCAGTCTAAAATCCCCAGCAATCCTCTTATGGCATCTGGAATCCCTTCACCCTTAGCCAACCTCTTCTATACAAGTCACGGCTTGCCAGTGACTTTCCTAAAATGTAGCACCCAGATCAGATGCCAGATATAGACTGACCAGCACAGAGTATAATTAATAGGACTATTGTCTTCTTCATTCTGAACTTCTATTACTGGAGCCTAAGCCTCCAACTTTTTCTCTAGCTGTGAGATCATTTTATTAACTTGAATTGTTTGTAATCCAAAGTGTTTTGAAATTAATTCCTGCCTATTTGGACCTTCCCAGTAGTTTTTGTTTTTTTCAAGTTAAGTGCAAGTTCATTTTTGCCTCAAACCTTTTGGAAACTTGCCTCACAGCTTTAATTCAGGCAGCCAATAACAATGAGAAGAGCTGTGGACTCAGAAAAGGAGGCAGAAGTTTGCAAGACACAGTTTAAACTGAGAGAACAGAAAGCCTATTGTTAAATTTTCAGTATGACCTCTAAAATTCTCTCTGGATCTAAATCTATGATCCTAAAATCTTATGCTACTGAGCGCTTGATCTAAGTTATATGATGTACTGGTCAGAAGTGAATGAAAGTATGAAAAACCAGGTGTTGAACCTTAAGTGCAAAACACTGTGCTAAGTGCAGTTTTTGATTCTGAATCATTTGAGAGAATTAAGGACATGAATGGTAAGGGCTTTGTTTCTTTCTGATCTTTCATTGCTGTGGCTCCTGAGAAGGGCTCCAGCAAATCTAAAAAAATGCATTTCCCTGAAAAATAGTTGTGACCACTCGGCTATATAAGTCAGGCTATTGGTCAGGGGTGGATGGAGGGAGGGAATACTGCTTCAGTGATATTTCATTGGCAGGTGTTGGTGATGGCCAGAATGATAATACTCTTTGGAGAACCAAAATGAATGTCTTATAAGCAATTATAAAAGCCTACAAAAACAAATCAAATAATGTCTACAATAAAGTTAATCTGACATATTTGAGGATACAAAATTATTACTGTACCTTGTGTTAACTAAGAAGCACTGCTAAGCCTTCATAATATTTTTTACTCTTATTTTCACCCACTCAAACCAAGATTTTCTGAAATCATCTAAGGGAAATGATGAGATGAAAGAGAAAACAATAGGGGAAGCTAGAGAAAATCAAAAGGGCCCCTGAGACCTCTGTGAAGACTTCTAGATGTACAATGCAGGGATCTGTTGAAATGACTTTTCCCCTTCTCCAGCAAGGGCTATCCAGATACCCAAAGGTATTCAGGAAGCCAGGATCCTGAACCCTTGTATGTTAGGCATTGGCACAGAGCTAATTTGGAGATTCAGTTATGGGAATTATAACTCCATGCTTGAAGAGAGATGACTGATGTTAAATATTCTCCATATACTGCTAGAAACAGAGATACACTGAATCTAACAAATAAACATCCCTAGAAGAAATAAAGATCTGTTTACCATTTCATACCTTCTCCTACTTCCTCACACTCCACCACAAATCTTTTCTTTAAACTATCTCCTTAAGTCCCTTAAATTATTTCCTCAATATATTTTAAAACTTGTAGTCCCAGAATTGAACTTAATACATCTGTTGTTTGAATAGGCAGAGTACACTGTGAATATCATCCAATAAGGCAGGAAAAGAGGATTAGAGATTTTCCATCACAGTAGTTTCATCAGATTGTATATATCTGATCTAGAGGTTGAAAGAAAAGCTCTAAGGGATTGGGAATTTGAATCCAATGTGAGTGGAAGAAGGAAAAAGGAAATACTTGTAGAACAATGAGGAACAACTGAGGAGTGAGGGGAAAAAATATATGAGGCAAGATAGAGAAATGGGAAGGAAAGGACAAGTGGAAAACAACTGAGGTTATGTACATGGATACTGAAATCCACTGAAGTTTTTTAGTAGATTGGCTGATACTACAGCTGGATATATGGGACCGACTAAATGATTGAACATAAAGAATTATTATTAAATGATCAATGTCAAAGATAATTATGTGACTCGTGAATAGATTACTGGAACTAGACATGGGAAGACCTGAGTTCAAATCTCACCCCCAAAATTTATTAACTGTGTGATTCTGGACAAATCACAGTCTCTGTCTGCTTTGGTTTCCTCAACTATAAAATGGAAATAATAATAGCACCTACTTCTCAGAGTTTTCAAGAAAATAAAATGAGTAAAGTGTTTTGTAAATCTTGAAGTGCTATATAAATACTATTATTATTATTATTACTATCATTAATGTTCTATTCAGTCTGAAGAGTGTCTCTGGTGAGTTGTTTTAGAGCTCTATTTTTAGTCCTAGGCTGGTCAAGATTTTTGTTCATGACTTTGATGAAGGTAGAGTGACCTTCTTATGAAACTGTTAAATGACATGAAACTGGGAAGGATAGCCAACATAGCAGAAACAGAATCTAGATATAAAAAACTTGGCACGCTAGAAAAACAGCTGAAATCCAATAAGATGAACAGTTCAAACTTCCATAGCACTTAAGGTTTACACAGTATTGAAGGAGGATTGCATAGAGAGAGGCATTGTGTACAGAATAAGAGCGGTGATATTCACAGTGTACTCTGCCTATTCAAACAACAGATGTATTAAGTTCAATTCTGGGACTACAAGTTTTAAAATATATTGAGGAAATAATTTAAGGGACCTAAGGAGATAGTTTAAAGAAAAGATTTGTGGTGGAGTGTGAGGAAGTAGGAGAAGGTATGAAATGGTAACTGTCTTCTAGTATTTGATGGATTATAATGTGGAAGGAGGGCAGCTGGAAGACTCATCTACCCGAGTTTTAATCATCCCTAACACTTAATAGGCTGTGTGATCTTGGGCAAGTCACTTTACCTTTTTGAAATGAATTAGAGAAGGTAATGGCAAACCACTCCAGTATCTTTGCCAAGAAAACCCCCAAAATGGGGTTACCAAAATTCAGAACAACTAAAATACTGAGTAAACACAACAACAACAAACAAACTGGTAGAAGATCGACTTTTTCTTCTTGGCCACACAGGAGAGAAGTAGGAGCAATGGACAAAAATGACACAACAGGCAGATCATGCCCATAATTAGGAAAATTTCCTGACAATTTGAGAGCTGACCCAAAATAGGATAGTACTAAAGGCATTTATTGACAGAATGATTTAAAAAATCTTTTTTCAGTGATTTCTATTGAGGATAGGTAAAACTAAGGGATATCTTCCTCTCAACTCTGAGATTTATAACATAGTAAAGTTCCCTGGGGCAATGCAAATAGTTGTTTGTTGCAAATATAATCCTATAATTTTAATTTAATTAATATATATGCATATGTAAAGTATATGTAACATGATTATATATAATGTAATTATAATTTCTAATCCTTAAATTCTATAATTGATGCTCACTCCTAAGTTTAAATTTTCAGATATCATATTGTCATAAAGAAAATGCTTTGCAAACCATAAAGCAAATGTAAATATTAGTTGTTGTTATTGATATATGTTATTTTAATATTTGCTATGACAGCCAGCAGCATAGAGATATTGAATGGAGTACTAGGCTTAGAGTTGGCATAATCTGGTTTTAAGTCTCTCTCACACACAAACAATGGGAAAGTCACTTAACTGCTATGTTCCACACCAAGAGTCCTCTCCCCTAACAAAGTCACATTTCATTCATGTATTTATTAATGTAAAAATACAAATTTCTTACAAAATAATGGCACTGATTTTCTTTAAAACAAGTCTATTGGAATTTAGGACATGAGCCACTTATTCTGATGTTTGTACTTATTGCTTAAACTGATAATGAAATCTCTTAGAATTATCTTCAGAGCCAGTTTACAAGCCATATAAGACTATCATCTTACTTTCTAGCCACATAAGAGGAAAGAAACGTAATAGAATAAAGAGAGAGCTAGACTCAGGAAGGAAATCTCTGATCTTACTAGTTCTATGGCTATGAGCAAGTCAGTGGACCTGTCTGAGCTTCAGCCACTTCCTCCATAAAACATACATAAATACACCTCAATGAACTCCAGTCTCTAAAGTTCCTTGTAAACATTTGATTCTCATACTATCTTCTGATCCCATTTTAGATCCAGCACCTATTCACCAAGCTTGGCTCTGATTGATTTTAGAGGATTAAAACAAAAATCAAACCAGAATTTCTCAGCCCCACCCCTCTTTTATTTCTCCTTTCCCTTCCTTTCCCTCGAAGACTAGGAAGATCTATTCTCTAAGGGTAGAAAGGGAAAGCCATCTTTAATAATGTGTCCATCCAGGGTAACTCCTTTGATGGGGATACATAGCACATTTACATTATTAAATTCTAGCATATTTGTTTAAAAAGAAAACCACTTTCATACCCGTATAGGCAAACCTCATATGTCTGTTAACTTGTCAGCTTTACACAGACCCAAGGCCTTAATTAACAACATTCAGGCCAAGAAAGCTCAGGAGGATTGGAGGTGCCAGCTGTGAAACCCAAATGAGAAATCCCTGCTTGTGAAGAGTAAATGTGCTATCTTTTACAGATGCTTGACAATAGCCTTAATGGAGGCAGAGGAACAAAATAGTTCTCTGAATAGTCAGGTATATGATCTCTAAGGTCATTTTTCTGTTCTAAGTTCTGTGAAAGTAAAGTCAAGAAGGACCCCCAAAAATAAATTGACTAACCCAGAGAGAGAGAGAGAGAGAGAGAGAGAGAGAGAGAGAGAGAGAGAGAGAGAGAGAGAGAGAGAGAGAGAGAAAGAGAGAGAGAAGAGAGAGAGAGAGAAAGAGAGAGAGAGAGAGAGAGAAGAGAGAGAGAGAGAGAGAGAGAGAGAGAGAGAGAGAGAAAGAGAGAGAGAAAGAGAGAGAGTAAAGGAAAAAAAGAACTTCATATATAGAAGAGAAAATTGAAGCACGTAGTGAAAATCTGATTCAATATCCCCTATAAATAATAATGTGGTTTTGATCTTTCTATTACAAGAACTCAATATATATTATATATTTGACTTTATAAAAGGAAACAAATAGATGTTATTTATGCCCCCAGGAGAGGTGGGCATGTTTCAGAAAGGGACCCAAATTTCTGTAGCCTGTTTTCTATATTTCCCCTTGATAAATGCAGCACACAAAAGAAACAGCACATACATCAAACAAGATGCCTAGAAAGAATGAATAGCATCAGTCACTACATTAACTATTAAACAATGGTATTTAGAGCCCATGTTTTTCCTTCTTTTTCTTGGTCATTTTTTATCCTGAAGGCCCAACAATGCGTTTCCTAGTGAACTGGCCCAGAGAAGAACTCAAAGAAGGACAATATAGCCCCTTCAGCAGACTTCAAAGACATTTTCTATAAGTTTAATGTGGTGGGAAGAACATTGGATCTTTAATCAGTAGATCTAGTTCTGGCTATTTGTTGATTATGTGACCTTCACTAAGCTCCAAGCTTTAAATAAAATGATTATCTTAAGACATAGGATCATTGCAAAAATCAAAGGAAATCATATATTAAAGTGCTTTGTGATGGTAAATCATTATGCAAATGTAAATTATTATTTCATGAGCAGGACTAGTATATGCCCCATAGGTCTCAGTCCATCCAAGGCAGATGAACAAACACCTTATTCAGATTTTAGTGTTTAAAATGTCAGTATAGTTCATTTGTCATTATATAGAATTTATATAATTATAACATTGTATATATGTTATATGTATAACATGTAGAAATTGTATAATTTATTATTCTTTTTGTTAGAGATATGCTCTGGGGTATTAGTAATCCCCAGAGCATATCTCTAACAAAAAGAATAATAAATTACCAATATATATGTAAGTCATTGTCTCTACACAGATGAAATCTAAGAATATTAACTTAAATTATGAGAATATTTTTCAAAGGCAACCATTAGCTCCTTTTATAAGCACCCAAGCCCACAAGGCTTCAAAACTTTGTACCGTAAAAGGTATAGAAAAAACTCTCCTTTTAACCCAGGGAGGTAATCAAGAGATCCTCATCTGTAATAAGGGAAAAGGCCAGAGTTTGCCTTTCCACATTGATGTTCTGTTTCTTGATTTTCCTCCAGCAACTCTATTCCTATTTATATTTAATCCCTCTGCTTCATTTGCTGTCATCCCATGCAAACGTCACGGTTCCTTATCACTGCTGTTGTCTTCAGCTCCATTTCTCTGCTGTTTGTGGTTTAGATATCTTCCTAAAGACTGGGTTACTTACCTACTTTCTTAGAAAAGAAAAGCTGGATCATGTGGGGACTGTGGAGGGGAAAAGAGGAAGGGGAGATTACACAATCCTCAGTAGAAAATATTATCACTCTTTCCTATTTCCAGGGTGCAAGTCCCTTCAGCCTATTTAAAACTTCTGATGTTAAGGAACTGGAAACAGAATAGATGCCCATTGATTGGACAGGTATAATGGAGTGTTACTGTGCTGAGAAGAAATAACAAAAGGAAAATAAATAGAGAAACACAGGTAAACTTAGAGAAACTGATGCAAAGTGAATTAAGCAGAGCAAACACACAACAAGGTAAAGAAAGAATGCATAGAATCGCTCACTACATTAACTCTTTTTTTTTTTTTTTTTTTTTAATTTGCTGAGACAATTGGGGTTAAGTGACCTGCCCAGGGTCACACAGCCAGGAAGTATTAAGTGTCTGAGACTAGATTTGACTCCTCCTGACTTCAAGGCTAGTGCTCTATCCACTATACTATCTAGCTGCCCTACATTAACTCTTAAACAATGGTATTTAGACAACAAGGACGAATCAATCAAGAGTGAATGTTGCAGAAATGCAAAGAACAATCATGGCCTAAAAAAGAAAAAAAAGTATAAGAAGACACCATCATTCCATTCCTTTGCAGGATGGAAAGTTCACAGATGTGATACATAGCACATATTTTCAGAAGTTTTCATTATTTTTACTTTTAAAATATCTTTTATTATATGGGTTGGCTCTCTTGATGATGGTTTGGGAAGGATGGACAGAAATTTTGGAAAAAAAAGAATTCAATAAAAATTTTAAAAACTCAGTTTGGCTATTTTACAATGCCTCATGTTTTACTCAAAGTGACTTTTTAAGTGCCTATAGAAATGGCTCTTTCTTAGGTCATTAAAATAGTCTTGTTTTCTGCTCAGGCTCATTGCAAATTCAGAGGCACCTCAGTGCCTTTATGTTTTGTCAGCTCCTCCTAATGAATAGAATATATTCAATATATGATGTGTTTTAGCTAGAACTTCTTCATTTTTATTTCATATTCAAAAAGCTTTGCACAAATTAGATATTTGACAAAAAATTTTAGAAAGGTAATTTGAATGGAGCTGAAGTTAAGAAAAGTATTTCCACACTTTGTATTGTTTTCTCCACTAAGGCAGTTCAAACAAGTTTTATGCCCAACAAAATGTCTTCAAAGTCCTCCAGCAGAGAAAGGAATCAGCAGCAGCCAACACTTGCTCCCAGAGCTTCAGGATTTGGAGATTCTCAAGATTCAGGAGATGGAAACATCTCAAGACTATCTTTTGCCTCTTTTTGTATTGTCAGCACTTAACACAGTAATTAGCACACAGTAGGTAGTTAATAAATGTTTATTGATTGATTGATTGATTAAGGTCCTTTTAAATTTTAAATCTCTGATCTTATAATTTTTTGAAATTAGGAAGACCAGTAGATGTTGGAAACTAGTGTTAACTTGAAACAAGGTGATAACTCAAGGGAGATGTTAGAATCCTAGTGTAAAGCAGAAGTTGAATTCTGGAGGCAGTACCCAGAAGTAGAGTCTATATGTCCATACTGGTTGCAGCGATCTTACATAAAATTCCTGGTTTCCCCCAACTGATGGATCAGCACAGAGTTAAGCACATGGTGGATGCTCAATAATATTGATCGATTATTATTGAAGCACTTCCCTCAAATAGCACTAAGTACAAGACACTCAGTCAGCAGATCCTATCCTGGGTCCAGACCTGCGGGAGTAAGAAATCCCTGTGGTCAGTTCTTGAAAGACTTAGGTCAGGCTGCCAAATATACACACCACTGCACTAATATTACCTAAAAGCAGATTGGTGGAGAAGGCTCCATCTAGCAAGCCCATTTACCACAGCAATGATAAGCTGATGCCTTTGAGGGCTTTGAATAGGGAAAATTGTGGTTTATGGGGAAAGTGCTTTCCTAGCACAGAGTAAAGTAGCATGACTGTTTACATTTATGTAGAAAATCAGAGTGGGGGGTGGGCCACAGATGGTATGCTTGCCAAAAACATCACACAGACCAATCGCTGCTACAATATTGTACTTCCTACCCACTGTGGACCCATTGCTGCCACTTTAATAGAATGTAAGCTCCTTAAGGGCAGAGACTGCTTTTCTAAAGAGGATATGGAATCTTCCTTCTAGGTTATTTTCTTTCTTTCACTTCCTATATCACTTAATACTATGATCTAGAAACACTAACAAATTAAATGTGTGTATATATATATGCACACACACACACACACACACACACACACACACACACATTTATTAAGCACCTACTAGGGCAGTTAAGGGACAGATGGAAAGAGCTCAGAGCCTGAAGTATGAAAGACTCCAGTTCAAATTCACCCTTATATCAAAGGATATGAACAGACAGTTCTCAGATGAAGAAATTGAAACTATTTATAGACATATGAAAATATGCTCCAAATCATTATTAATCAGAGAAATGCAAATTAAGACAACTCTGAGATACCACTACACACCTGTCAGATTGGCTAGAATGACAGGGAAAGATAATGGGTAATGTTGGAGGGGATGTGGGAAAACAGGGACACTGACACATTGTTGGTGGAATTGTGAACACATCCAGCCATTCTGGAGAGCAATTGGGAACTATGCTCAAAAAGTTATCAAATTGTGCAAACCCTTTGATTCAGCAGTGTTTCTACTGGGCTTATATCCCAAAGAGATACTAAAGAAAGGAAAGGGACCTGTATGTGCCAAAATGTTTGTGGCAGCCCTGCTTGTAGTGGCTAGAAGCTGGAAAATGAAAGGATGTCCATCAATTGGAGAATGGTTGAGTAAATTGTGGTATATGAATGTTATGGAATATTATTGTTCTGTAAGGAATGACCAGCAAGATGAATACAGAGAGGACTGGCGAGATTTACATGAACTGATGCTGAGTGAAATGAGCAGAACCAGGAGATCATTATATACCTCAACAACGATACTATTTGAGGATGTATTCTGATGGAAGTGGATCTCTTCAATAAAGAGAGCCTTAATTGATCAAAGATGGACAGAAGCAGCTACACCCAGAGAAAGAACACTGGGAAATGAATATAAACTGCTTACATTTTTGTTTTTCTTCCCAGGTTATTTATACCTTCTGAATTCAATTCTTCCTGTGCAACAAGAAAACTGTTCGGTTCTGCACACATATATTGTATCTAGGATATACTGCAACCCATTCAACATGTAAAGGACTGCTTGCCATCTGGGGGAAGGGTTGGAGGGAGGGAGGGGAAAAATCGGAACAGAAGTGAGTGCAAGGGATAATGCTGTAAAAAAATTACCTTGGCATGCGTTCTATCAATAAAAAGTTATTTAAAAAAAAAACAAATTCACCCTTATATAATTACTAGCTGTGTGACCTTGAGCTTGTCACTCAGGTGAGTGACAAGCGAGTGACAAAACAAGGTTACTGTTTTCTTCCATTTTATTATCTGTAAAATGAGCCGAAGAAGGAAATGACAAAGCACTCCAGTATCTTGACCAAGTAAATCCCAAATTTAAATGTGTCATGTAGTGCACTTAGTGCTAGGAATATAAAAAAAGGCAAAAGACAATAGCAGCTCTCAAGAGGGTTGCAGAATAATATATAAATGTAGCTTTATCTTATACATGGTCTGCTGACTAGTCTGGGATTCTGAGACCTGGACTCTAGGAGAGTGTTCCACGAGCATGTACTTTTGGAGATGCCATTAAATCTATTCTTTATATTTTCCTATGTATAAAATCATTAATCCTGTTCACTTTGATGTACTTTGTATGTAAAAGAATTTTCAGCTTTTTCAGAAAGACTATCAAACTTTAAGGAATTATTATTCTAATTATTGTTCTATTTAAAAAATGATGAACAAGCTGATTTTAGAAAGGCCTAGAAGGAGTTACATGAACTGATGCTGAGCAAAATAAGTAGAACCACAAATATATTGTACATAGCGACAGCAAGACTGTGTCATGATCAACTATGAACGACTTGGTTCTTCTCAGTGGTTCAATGATCCAAGGCAATCCCAATAAATTTTGGACAGCAAATGCCATCTACATCCAGAAAGAACTCTGAAATTTGAATGCAAATCAATATATGCTAAGGATTCTTTTTTGTGGTTTGTTTGGTGTTTTTGCTATGATTTTTCTTTTCTAACATGATTCATAAAGAAATGTATATTAAGTTAATAAACATGTGAAAAAATAAAATTAAATACATATATGGGGAAAAATAAAAACCATCAGAAAAAAAGAAATTATTATTTTTATGTCTCATACTGTGTCATTTATGTTTCATAACTGTGTCACTTTAGCTTTCTGAGACTCAATTTCTTCATTTGTAAAAATGGAGGAAGTTCATTTGTAAAAATGGAGGGAGTGGACCCAGTGACTTCTAAAGCCCCCTATGATCCTGATCTTAATTCTTTACAAGCTGTTATAGGCCAGAACTCTTGTACTTGAAACAAGGATTCTTACAAGGTGCTAAGTGGAATTGATAAGACAATGATTATCTAGTTTAGTATGAGGATTAATAGTTCTGTAAGTTCAGTATGATTGATTTAATCTTACAACAAATAATAGTTCCCTAATGATATAATGATTGGTTTATATTCAGGATATTCCATATAAGCTGGGACAAACTCAGTCAGAGAGATTCGTTCTATCTCCCACCCATTGTTGTGGTCCTCCTGCCTCCCCCACAGAAACCAAGAAGCATTCTGGAGGACCTCAAGAAAGCTAGCCGAAGCCCCAGGCAAGGAAAGTAGACTTTGAAGGAGATAATAAAGAATTTGGACTTTATCCCTGGCTATTCTTGTGGCAATTACTCTACTGAAAAGAAAGCTGGTCCAGAGACCTCCAGAAAACCAACCAGAACACTACAACAAGCAACTTGCTTTTCAGCTTTTAATCTTCTAGGCAAATGCATAGTTGCTCAACAGCTTTCCCTCAGAAACTGAAAAGCAGTTTTCCCATTCTATTTGATTTCTCTATAGATTTTGGTACAATCAAGCATCCTTTCCTTTTTTTTTTTTTTTTTTTTTTTTAGCTGAAGCAATTGGGGTTAAGTGACTTGCCCAGGGTCACACATCTAGGAAGTGTTAAATGTTTGAGACCAGATTTGAACTCAGGAACTCCTGACTTCAGAACTGGTGCTCTATCCACTGTTCCACCTACCTGCCACTACGATCCCTTCCTCTCGAATATTCTTCTCCTGGCTCCTAGGACATCACTCTCTCACACTCTCTCACTCTGTCTCTCCCCGGTCCCCTGTCTTGGAAGGCTGACAATTCCTTTGCTGATTCATCACCTTTCTCCTACCCACTAGGCATAAATTCCCCCCACATCTGTGTCCTGTTTTCTTTTCTCTCTCAATAGTCTCAGATGATCTTATTAGCAACTGTGATTTCAATTATCACTATGCTTTATGGTGCTTTTTAACAAAACACTGCAGCCATTTTTTGAAATGTATCTCCTTTCCCCTATTTAGTAAGACTCATCTTGTAACAAAAAATGTAGTTAAACAAAACCAGTTTACATAGTAACCACATATATTAAAAAGCAACCCCCTTTAGTTGACTGCAACCCCTACTGAGAGGACAGAAATTTGTTTAAACAATTTTTCTGGAACTATTTACTATTCTATTTAATGTGGATTTATTGCCTTTTAATGATGATTTTATTCATACTATTTTAATCATTGTGTATATTGTCCTTTTAGTTCTGCTTTCTAAATTCACCATCAGTTCATACAAATGTTTCAATGGTTCTCTGAATTCTTCATATTTATCATTTCCCAAAGTAGAATAATATTCCATTACATGCATCTATAATTTGTATAACCATTCTCTAAGTGATGGGAAATTTGTTTCAAGGGTTTTTTGCTAGCAGAGAAAGAATTGCCCTGAATTTGAGTAAATGGATCCTTTTGTTTTAGGGTAGTTTTTTTTTTTTTTTTACTTCTTTGCAATATACCCATGGATTCAATTATCTATGCTGGTACCTCCCAAATCTTTCCTCAAACCTAATCTATACCTCTATACCAATGCCAGCTGCTGCAAAGACTTCTTCACTTGAATATCCATAGGCATCTTGAACTCAGATCACTATATTTTCCTCAAAGCCCAATCTACCACCAATATTTTAGATATCTGTCAAGGGAACCATCTTCCCTCCTGTCATCCAAGTTCACAAGCTCAGAGTTACTCTTATTACCTTGTATTGTTATCTCTACAATAATTTGTAACCCTTAAAGTAGAGAAATATATCTAGCTTGTAGATATCTAACTCTCCTTCCTTTATACAGCTGCCAAGATGATATTCCTAAAGTATAACTCTCACTGTCATTCCTTTATTCAAAAAAATCTTTAGTGACTCCTAATTGTTTCCAGGAAAAGATACAAAATCTTTACTCTAGCATTTTAAAAATATCATAATCTGACTCTCGCCTGCATTTTCTGTTTTATTTTATTTTTCTCTTCTCCATTCATTTTCCATTCCAGTCAAACCAGACTATTGTCTGTTTCTCATATAGAACATTCCTTCTTCCACTACATAGTACCTATATACCTACAAAGTTATGACTACTTATGATATATTGATATAAGTTATACTTATATTGATAGTAATTTACACTTAAATAATACTTTAAGGTTTTTATAAAAATAGGTCATTAAGTTTTATCATATCCATTTTACAAGTAAGGAAAGTGGGATTCAGAAAAGTTAACTAACCTACTTCAGGTTACACAGCTGGTAAGCAGCAAGAAAGGTAGGTCATGCAAAGGAGAGAATACAGGATTTGGAATCAGGAAGACCTGAATTCAAATTTTGTCTCAACTCAATTCAACAAAGGCATTAAATAAATGCTGACTGAACTTAACCCCTCTCAAGGTCATATTCCTCATCTGTAAAATGGGAATTATAATAGCACCTAAATTCCACTGCTGTTGTGAAGATCAAATTAGATAACATATATACAATATTTTGCAAACTTTACAGTGATATATAAATGCCAGCCATTATTATTATTCACATGATCTAGATTCTTCTGATTCTAATTCCATTTCCGCCCCCCCCTCCCCCCCCCGCAAAGTACTATCCCTGTATCCCATTTTCTGCTCACTCTGAGGATAAACACAGAATTGTCTGATTTGTCTTGGATTTTCAGACAAAGAACATGGACCATTCATATAGCTAAGAAGAATTTATATAAATCTCTTTGGTAAGGATTGATTGTAATTGGCTAAAGGGAAAAATCCTAACCATGTTGGGAAGAAGCTATGTTTTAGACACTGGAAAAGGATTTGTTGCTTGGAGCAACTCAGGGGAAAGTCAACCATACAAGAAAACCTTTGTAGTTTATTATTAAAAGGCTAAGGGCCCAGAGGCATACTGCTAAGAGACAGAGATGGACATTTATAATTCATAAAGGGAATTTAGTGTTCTTAAGGGAAGTATCTTTTTTTCTTTGGATGGTCATCTAACCAAGTATATCAGAAAAAATAAGGGGCTACACAATACTCTTAATACTCAAATAAAGCTCATTTACATTCTCTGTACCTAAAAGGCTCAGTTAGGACCCTGGTTTTACATGTTAATACAAAAATCACACTAGTTGGTCCTACTTACCATCCGTTATCAGAGCCCTGCTTGTCAGAACCTTTCCCAACATGAACTTTAACACAGCCAAGACACTGCATAGGATCCCACTTAAAATGGAAACACTGAACAGGAAATCATCCTGAAAAAGAAAATGGAATATTTCAACAAATTACTTTCTACTATATCATAAATCATAATAGTCTAAAACGTCAACTATTCTAATTCCAAAAAAACACAAATAGATTAATAAAAGCACTTCTTAGTTATTCAATTTAGTTTAATCAATTCACTGAACAACAATTAAGTGATTGTTATGAACTGCCTGGGGAGCATACAAAATTTAGATAAGATAAGGTCTTAAGGGTTTTACAATCTATTTTAAAAGGTGATATATAGACAGCTATTCTATCAAACAGATCATTTATATCTAAAAATTGCTAAAATGCAAACTTGTATTTATACTTTGCAATGCAATTCAACATGTATGCATGCAACTACACATATATCCTCTAAAACAGACACTGTCTTGATATTTTTCCAAGTTAAGTCATTTAACCTTTCTGAACTTTGGGCAGCTAATGTTATAAATTTCAGTCAGGTTGTGATCCAACTTGAAATATTTATGTAAGTTTCAAGTGAGTTGAACACACAAGTTGATGGTTAGTAGAAGGTGTCAGAACAATAGGAGCAAATCAGCCATTTGCTAAATATTGTCCATGAATAAATAATTTACCAAGCAGATAGTCTACATGCAGATAATTGAGAATTTGGGTTCCTCAGATGGTAGCCCCAGAGTCACAAAGTGCTTAGACAGCTCTATATACCAAGAGATTAAATATAGATAGAGGTGCTACATCACCTAAATTTCCACTGAATTCACAATGCAGTTGAGCTTGAATAAAATCTTTATGGTGAGTAAAAAAAAAAAAATCTAAAAATAAAATGTGCTACTGACATTATCTCAACACTTACAATAAACTTTTACTTTATCATGGCAAGCTAATGAGTCATTCTTATGCAACACCAATAACCTTTCCCTGACATTGGGACCCAGCTGGGACAAATCAGTCCTCCAAGTCCATGCAAACAACTCTTGGCATCAGGACTTCCAAGAATATTTATTATTGATTCTCTATTTTTTCAAATCAGTAAAAATTAAGAAAATAACTAGGGATTTGAAAAAGTATCATTGATTGAAATAGGAGATTGCACTTGTCTCAAATAAAGGTGAGATTCTGTAAACATTTTGTCAGCAGAAATCACAATTATAATTGAAGGAGAAAGGAGTTCAGAAATGATAAATAAAAGAAAAAAGTGAAAAGAAAGAATTGATAGGGAGGCATATGCTCGAAAGAAAGGAATTTTAAAACTTTAAAGTTTTAAATTCTCTAAACATCTATTTCAACAAAGCAGAGGACGGCCTATTATTTGAGATATATATAGTTAGATGGATAAATAACAAAAATGAAACATTTACTGATTTGTTTAGCAATTGCTCTGATAATGTTATAATAATATACTGGGATAGAATTATGCCACAAAAATTTGATAGATAAAACATTTAATAAATACTTACTATGTGCAAAACAGATACAAAGAAAAAAGGAAAGTAGGGCCTAAGCTAGAGGAGCTTACACTATAGGGAGTCAACACCTAAAAAGGAGATGAAGGGTAGGGGGTGAGAAAGATTAGAGATAGATTAGAAAACAGCATGGCCAATCTTGGCATATCTTCAAATGTAGATTCAGGACAGGAACTTGCTAATTGGAGGAGGTGGCTTCAGGAGCACATCTTTAGCTTGAGAAGGCAGCTGGGGTAGAAAATAGTACAGTTGAGGGAGTCAGGAGTGCAGTCAGGCCAGAAATGAACAACTATGAATAATTCAGAGACCTTTGAGATGACTTATCCAAACTGAGACATAATGAAGGAAATGGAACCAAATATATTATACACCATACCTACAATAACCTAAAGAAAAGCAATATTAAAAATGAACATAATGACAAATCATGAAACCAGAGGATTAATAAAATATTTGTTTCTTTTGATAGAAAGGCAAGTGAAGATGGATGAAGAATGCTTGTCAGACACAATTACTGAGTCATTTTATTTAGCATAGCATTTCTTTGTTATGGGGAAGGAGTCAATGGTATTGGGAAGTAAAAGTAATGCAGAAAAATAATTAATACAATATTTAAGAAAAAAGAGATATAGTTTCTCATTCCTGAGAGGCTTAACCTGGGGAATGGGGGAAAGGAAAATAGTAAGTACATGAACCTACTTGAAAACAATTAAGAATTAATCTAAAGCAAAGTTAAGATAGAATGAATACAAGTTAAACCTTATCAGTCATTTTATTGCTTGATTAAAGATTCAGAGAGAGCAATATGAGCAGTCTTCTGATATTTTGCATTCCCAAGGCACTTCATACAACTTCTCATTTAGAAAATCATAATTTTTATATTTGCAAGAAAATGATGTGGAGACTAATCCCATGTTTCCAACTCTTTGTACCCTTTCTTCATGGTGTCCTTTTTTTTTTTTTTTGCCTTTTGGGGGGCAATAGCTATACAATGGATTTCTTTCTCAGAGAATAATACACAATATCTTTCTCTATCATAAATGATACATCAGGAACCTTGCATCATCATTACCTGGTACACGAAAATGAATATGCTAAATCAGCTTAGAGATATAAAGTGATGTAAACATGTTAAATGCATTCTAGTATTCTCTAAGACGGTCATCAATTTATTGTAATGAACTCTAACTACTGTTTGCCAATCACTGGTTGGGTTAGCCTCAGTTAAATCACAAGGTGACCCTAAACTAATCTATTTATTTAGTGCTATACCAATCAGACTTCCAAGAAAATATTTTAATGATTTAGAAAAAATAACAACAAAATTCATATGGAACAATAAAAAGTCGAGAATCTCAAGGGAATTAATGAAAAAAAAAATCAAATGAAGGTGGCCTAGCTGTACCTGATCTAAAATTATATTATAAAGCAGCAGTCACCAAAACCATTTGGTATTGGCTTAGAAATAGATTAGTTGATCAGTGGAAAAGGTTAGGTTCACAAGACAGAATAGTCAACTATAGCAATCTAGTGTTTGACAAACCCAAAGATTCTAAATTTTGGGATAAAATTTCATTATTTGATAAAAACTGCTGGGATAACTGGAAATTAGTATGGCAGAAATTAGGCAAGGACCCACACTTAACACCACATACCAAGATAAGATCAAAATGGGTCCATGACCTAGGCATAAAGAACAAGATTATAAATAAATTAGAGGAACATAGGATAGTTTATCTCTCAGACTTGTGGAGGAGAAAGAAATTTGTGACCAAAGATGAACTAGAGACCATTACCGATCACAAAATAGAAAATTTTGATTATATCAAATTAAAAAGCCTTTGTACAAACAGAACGAATGCAAACAAGATTAGTAGGGAAGCAACAAACTGGGAAAACATCTTTACAATTAAAGGTTCTGATAAAGGCCTCATTTCCAAAATATATAGAGAACTGACTCAAATTTATAAAAAATCAAGCCATTCTCCAATTGATAAATGGTCAAAGGATATGAACAGACAATTTTCAGATGAAGAAATTGAAACTATTACCACTCACATGAAAGAGTGTTCCAAATCACTATTGATCAGAGAAATGCAAATTAAGACAACTCTGAGATATCACTACACACCTGTCAGATTGGCTAAGATGACAGGAAAAAATAATGATGAATGTTGGAGGGGATGTGGGAAAACGGGGACACTGATGCATTGTTGGTGGAGTTGTGAATGAATCCAGCCATTCTGGAGAGCAATCTGGAATTATGCCCAAAAAGTTATCAAACTGTGCATACCCTTTGATCCAGCAGTGTTTCTATTGGGCTTATATCCCAAAGAGATACTAAAAAAGGGAAAGGGACCTGTATGTGCCAAAATGTTTGTAGCAGCCCTGTTTGTAGTGGCTAGAAATTGGAAATTGAATGGATGCCCATCAATTGGAGAATGGCTGGGTAAATTGTGGTATATGAATGTTATGGAATATTATTGCTCTGTAAGGAATGACCAGCAGGATGAATACAGAGAGGCTTGGAGAGACCTACACGGACTGATGCTAAGTGAGATGAGCAGAACCAGGAGATCATTATACACTTTGACAACGATATTGTATGAGAATGTATTCTGATGGAAGTGGATTTCTCTGACAAAGAGACTTAACTGAGTTTCATTGGATAAATGATGGACAGAAACAGCTACACCCAAAGAAGGAACACTGGGAAATGAATATGAACTATTTGATTTTTGATTTTCTTCCTGAGTTATTTTTACCTTCTGAATCCAATTCTCCCTGTGCAACAGGAGAACTGTTCGGTTCTGCAAATATGTATTGTATCTAGGATATACTGCAACATATTTAACATATATAGGACTGCTTGCCATCTTGGGGGGGGAGAGGGAGGGAGGGGAAAAAACGAAACATAAGTGATTGCAAGGGATAATGCTGTGTAAAAATTATCCTGGCATGGATTCTGTCAATACAAAGTTATTATTAAATAAAATTAAATTTTCAAAAAAAAAAAAAAAAAACCACAAGGTGAGAGGTCAATTTCTGGTATTCATTTCCTCTATGAAAGGTCCAAATGCAAAAGCTTCAAAAAAAATAAGATTAATGTGTTAATAAATTCATTAAAAGAACTTACAAAATATTTGCTACATACTTGTCACTCTTACAAGCTGCCATTAAAAAGAGTAATGTAGTTAGCATTCACTTAGACATAGTCATTGAATGTCATTGAAAATGATTGAAAATGACCATTGAAAATGGTCATTGAAAAAAAAAAAAGTCAGCAGGAGTTCAACAAGAACAAGTCACTTCAGACTAAGTTCTCATTTCTTTTTTTTTTTTTTTTTGAAAAATTTCTAGACTTATAGGTCAAAAAATCAACCTGGATTCCATCAAGGTTTTTAACAGGCTTTCACAATATCCCTGTGGAAAATCTGGAAAGAGGTGAAATGAATGATAATACAATTAATAGGATTCAGAACTACTTAAATGATTCATTCACTAACTAGCAAGATTTGAATATGCTATCAATCTGATCTCTTGGTATTGTTCTTTTCAACATTTTTTTCTATTGATTTTAAGACATGAATTGTATCTTTATCAAAATATTCAGGTGACATAGAACTGGAAGGGATATTATAGTCAGTACAATGAAACTAGATTTCTCCCCCCCAAAAAATTTAACATGTTAGAATATTGGGTAAATCAACTAATAAGAACAAAAAGGCAGAATCAACTTAATAAGAATAAACTTGACAAGTATGGAAGGAAGAAAATAAAAAAGAAATTTCATATAAAATAGGTGTCATTTTGACTTTAAGGAAAAATTGGGAAGAAGAAGAAACAATAGTAATTTTTATAATGCACAGAAGACAAGTTAGCTCTGCGAAAAAAAAAAATGTTTGTTGCTAGTCTGTTATGCACCTCTATGAATTAGTAATTTTTTAACACAGTTTGTCACTTGCATTATGATTTTAGCAACTTTATACTCAGCAGAAGTCTGGATTATAGATTACCAAAAAAAGAAAAAAATATACCACCACAAAAAAGTATACAAAAGTATACTATTGAAAAATTAATAATCCAACAAAAAATTCACTTTCAAATAAACCATAAATATGTATATTAATGTAACAAACCATTTTGGTAAATATTTTCTCAACATAGCACATATGCATGAAGTAAAAATAAAAATACTGCAGTCTTACAATTAGAGGTTCCTCTGACTTCAAGATATACAAACTAATGATTTATTAAAGCTTTGACTAAGCCTTTTTTTCTCATGGTTTCTTTTCTTTTTTTGCTTTCAAAAGCATCATTTCCAGGGTTCATAGTTTCATTTGTAATGATTTTTAATAATATTGTTGATATTTGTAGTTTTGCCACCTTGGCACATCTGTGGATGGAATCACTACTGATTCTGCTGAATAGATAAGAATCCTTTTCCAAAAGAATCTGGAACTCCAATAATGCAATCTTTTAGAGGAGAAATGCAATGGTTCATTAGGAATATTTCTTAACTTGGGGTCTGTGGACTTTTTTCTTTTTAATATTTTTATTATAATTGTATTTCAAAATAATTGACTTCTTTTGTAATCCTGAATACTTAATACATTTGAAAACATGATTCTGAGAAAACCATAGAATTTACCAGATTGCCAAAGGGGTTCATGACAAAAAACAAGGTTAACCCCTGATCAACTAGAACAGAACTGATTTCTAACAGGGTAATGATTGGCTCTCCTTAAGCCATTCATGAAGAACCAAATCAAACATAAGAACTACACCCAAGTGAATACTTAAGGACAGATGATGAGCTTTAGTAATCTAAGCCAAGGGATAAATTCCATTTAACTTGACTCAGGCAATAAATTATAAGAAGACAAAAATTTATTAAGTAGTGATTATGTGCTTACTGAGAAGTAGGGTTTTTAATCCCCATTTTATTGCTGAAAAAACTGAGGCTGACAGAAGTTAAGTAACTTTCCAGGGTCACAAGGCTAGTAAGTATTTGAAGTCAGAAATGAATTTTGTTTTTCCTGACTGCAGGCTCAGCACTCTATCCATTGTATCACCTAGCTGCCTCAATATAAATGTAAACAGATTTAGATTTCAGTTAAAAAATTAAACTGCACAAGCAAAAGACTAAAAACCTGGAACCAGATAACAATTTACACAAATATACTTGAAGATTTTAGTAGATAACAAGTTTAAATTACATAAATTATAACTTACTTTTTCACAGCAATCCTTTGAGATAGGTAGTACAAAAATTACCTACATTTTACATGAGAAACTGAGATTCAAAGTAGTAAATGATTTATCCACAGTCATAAAACTAGAAAGTGTCAGAACTGAAATTCAAATCCAGATTTCCTAAGCCAATGTTCAAATTGTTTTTCACTATATCAAATTAATGCTATGTCTAAACTTCAGACTGAATTATCAACAACTTGAAGCACACCCAAAGATGTGTATAATGCATCCCATTAAGATGAAGATACTAGTAAGCATTTCAAACACACATTCTTATAGGAGCTACAGATACTTAAAATACTTTTAAATACTTGAAGGGTTGTGTGCTTGACCTAAGAGGCAAGAACTAAAAACAAATGAATTACATTGTGTCACAAAATGTAGTGCTTTTACTTTTCAGCTGAAACATAATAACCTAATAAAAACCCTTATTTTAATGCTATGTGTAACATTCTGTTTTCAAGTGTGTACAAGTGTTTACAAGAAACTGCATATTGTTGGATTCTGGTTTCTAATCCATTCTGCTATCTTCTTTCTTTTTGTGGGTGAGTTCATCCCACTCACATTCAGTTATGATTGCTAACTGTGAATTCTCCTCCATCCAATTCTCTATATTTATCCATCTGTTTTTTTACCCTGTATTCTTTTTGAGTCAATTTTGTTTTGATAGATGTCTCCATTAATCAATCCCCTCTATTAATTCTTCTTTTCTTTCTCTTAATCTCTTTCCTTCTTACTCTCCTACAGGGCAAAGTAAGTTTCTGTACTATATATGTATATTCTCTCCACCTTTAACCAGTTCATATGAGAGTGAGATTCAAGTATTTCCTGCTTTCCTTAATTTTCTCCTTTAATGTATAAATGCTTCTTCAAGTACTTCATTTATACGAAATAATTTTCCCTATTCTTCCAACTCAGAACTCAATTTGGCATGGTTTTAGATCAATGTAGCTAAGGTTTTCAGGAAACAAAGGCAAAGTTGCTGACTTTTTATTCCACAATTTTAACATCATCTTCCATAAAATGTAGTATTCAGGCATTCTGAGCTCCCAGCATACTAAAACAAAGCCCAAATCTTCTTTTTTAAACAAAACATTGACTATCTACATTCGCCCTACATAAGATTTATGAAGTTAAATTTTTTGAGACTTAAAGATTTTATATATCCCTTTAAAAATTAATGCTATTAGATTTAGCACAATATTCTGGTCTATTAAGATAATTTTTAATCTAACATACTAGAAGCCATTTCTATCTTTGTGTTACCTCCAAATTTAATATCCTGGGAAGCCAAACTTTGGCCTATTATAAAGGAAGACTTCCTCAAAATTAGAAGCATTCAAATAAGGAAAAGATAATGAACTCCCTACCACTGAGGTGTTCTATCAAAAGTCAGGGGAAAAAAACATTGAGAATGGGATACAGGGAATTCAAACATCAAGTACTTTCTGGATGAATAAGATGCCCTCCAAATCTAAAAGTCTATGATCCTGTCATCACTGTCAAAGTTAGAATTCCAGGCTTCTGTCATCCCTTCCAAAGCACTGTGCTATGTGATGAGAAAAATCCAAATATAAGTGAGACTATAAACCATATGAAATGCTATCACATACTTAGTTTACAATTCAACAGGAATAAGTATTTTGATCCATTAGTTATATTGTCTTAAAAAAACTTATCTTGAGTCTTAAAGAACCATCTCCATAAACCATGAGACAAGCAACTTTCTGGCTTAGGAAATACTTTAAATCCCTCTCCCCCTGTTATTTTCACCAGGGGCTCTTTCTCCTATCAAATGCTAGAGCAATGGCTGCCCTCTTTTCAAAAGATCAAAGGTTGTGTCAGTTATGGCACCTAACCGAACTGAAGCCACTGAACTCATGACAGAAAGGCACTCATCAACTCTCATGGTGCCAAAAGATAACTCATCCAGAATCTCCTCAGAGACTTATACCTCCAAAATAATTGAGGGTCTTGGCAAAGTTGTGTAAGTATCAAAAGTCAGGTCTCCTCGATAGGCATTTCTATGACTTTCTATATCAGAAAAGAAATGTGACATCTTGGTTCTAGGATCAACTAACACATAGGTGATCCTATTCACACAGAGATACCAGAATCTATTTTTAGCATGAGTGTAATGTCAAAGAGATGTCTCAAGTCAACCAGTGCAACAAGTTAATAAAGGAAGAATCTACTTCAAAGATAGCCAAGTATTCAAAGTACTTTTCTTCAATTGCATCCCACAAATAGTTATTCACTACTAACTATATGAAAAACACTGTACTGTGCAATGTTGATCGCCAAAATAATACATGTAACCCATGCCTTCAAAGCATATACCATCTAGTGTAAGAGAAGCACAAAAAAACAATAATACAATTAATACCTGAAAAGTATAAGAGCAAAAAGATTATAAGGGAGAAAGCATCTTTTCTTGGGAGAAATATAATTATTTGCCTTGTCCTAATTCTAATCAACCCTTCACATTGAGGCAAAGATAAGCTTTAATGATGCTCCAATTACATCATACCTTTTCTCACAACCAATCTTTCAGTGATTCCTGAGTGGAGAGCAGAATAACAAAGTATTCAGAAAAGGGCAGTTAAGATAATCACAAATTTAAAACAGGAGGATGGAGGGAAATGAGTTTGGTTTTGGAATTTTTGAGTTTGAGATATGGTAGACATATCCAGCAGGCAGTTATAATTCAAGATGAAAACTCTGGCTAAATGGAAACATCAGAATCTGACTCATTTGTATATACCTCATATTTAAATAAAAAAATACATCACATTCAGAGGTCTCAGAGTTGGGAAGGAATCTCAAAGATCATTTAATTCAACTTATATCTGAACAATAATTCCCTTTATAAGACACCAAATCCAAGCACTCATCTAGCTTTCTCTTAAAGATCTCTGTGGAGGAAGCATCCTCAGGTGGGACATTCCTCTTTGTGATGGCTCTAATTAGAAGTCTTTTTTCCCTAGACAATCCAGGTTTACTTCTCTGTAATTTCCATATATTGCTATGAGTTCTTTTTTCAGATACTCAAAACAAGATTAATCTCATTTCCATGTGCCAGCCCTTCAAATTTATGAAAACAATTATCATGTTCTGCTCTTTAGAGCCTCTCTTCTTTAAATTAAACAGGTCCAATTCCTTCAAATGATCTCCATATGCCACAAGTTAAAGACCTTTAACCATCTTTGCTATTCTCCTCTGAATGCTCTTCAAAGCAATTGAAGTCATTCCTCAAATATGGTAAATAGAACTGAACAACATAAGGCAGACTGCATATACTTTCTTGATGGCCATGTGACACCATTGATTCATATTGCCGAAGTCCGCTACAACCTCCAGATCTTTTAAAAACGAACTTGTGACTATCTATGCTATACTGTCCTTTGTATTTGTGAAGGTGATTTCTTGAACCCAAATTTGGGATTTCATATTTATCCCTCTAAAATTAATATCATATTCAGAATAAAATGTCCTTTTGTTGATTTCTCCATCTTTCTGAAGTTTGAAAATATCATTAAATAAAGGCAAAATTATTATCTCCTCCAATTGTGTGCGTGTAAGAGACAGGCACACATATAGCCAGAGAACTTCAGCACGTCTGACTAATTGAAGTTTTTCATCATTGCTATTACATCTCAACATATTATGTTCAGTTTTTCACACTTAACTATTTCCTCTGACTATCCCTGTGGTTTGCTTTATAATACATAATAGCAATATCTCTTCTGTTCGTCCTCATCAAAATATTTTCTCCATCTTTCCTCCCTTCCCTCTATGCTGCTTTCATTTTCCCTGGTACCTTAATTTCCTCATAGGAACAAGTTTTTGTTTTTTTATTTTTTTTTATTATAGCTTTTTATTTCCAAGATATATGCATGAGTAATTTTTCAGCATTGACAATTGCAAAACCTTATGTTCCAACTTTTCCCCTCTTTTCCCTCACCCTCTCCACCAGATGTCAGGTTGACCAATACATGTTAAATATGTTAGAATATAACTTAAATACAATATATGTATGCATGTCCATGCAGTTATCTTGCTGTACAAAAAGAATCGGAGTTTGAAATAGTGTATAATTAATCTATGAAGGAAATCAAAGATGTAGGTGGATAAAAATAGAGGGATTGGGAATTCTATGTAGTGGTTCATACTCATTTCCCAGAGTTTTTTTTGGAAACAAGTTTTTAAAGAGCAATATCCCTTACCCTACCAGGGCCATATTACCATCAGAATATCAACACCAAACCTTTTAGATGGCTATGAGATCAAATTTGTCTTTTGTGTTAGTTTGTTATCCATACCTTGATCATTTGTGCAATAGGACATCCCCAGTCAGAGGTTTTATTTCTTTTTTCTTTCTTGGATTTTTTTTCCCAAAAAATTTTAAGAGTTTCTATTGTTCTTCCCACATTGTAAGTACTCTGTGATGAGTAGTTTTAGTATTCTTTCTTCTCCTTTGCTGTTATTTTAAAAGCTCTTTGGCTAGATTTTTAAAAACTAAGTAAATAATTTTAATCAGCCCATATTAAGTTTATGCTGTTCCAGACCAGAAACCCATCATTTCTATATTTTAAGACATGGTCTAGAAATCCAAATCCTATTCTCAGATTTAATCTTCACAGGCTCTTAACTTCATAAATCAGTCTTTCTTCTCAGACCTTTGCTTTCAGTTAGCAGCAGTTATTAAAATGCCACCTTTGACACAATATCTTCAACTTATTCAAGGTTACTTAATCTTTAGTCATGTTTTTAAATTTATTCTTAAAATTCCTATTAATCTATGAGTTCCTTCAGAGCAGGGACAGTCTTTTAACATTTTTATACCCAGTGGCTGCCGTGTAATAAATGCTTGTTCACTTTTTAAAGTAATATTTATGTCCTTATGAATCACCAGAAATGAATAATAGTGGGTTTGACAAGCATCGGCATTTTTCCTATTACATCCTAGATTGTGTGAAGCGAAGTCAGATTATCGGTATCGATCCCAACTAGATAACTAAATAATTTTCCTTAGGCACATCACTATTCTGTGAAGCACAGGGAAGAGCTTTCTCTACAAATTCAGCTCCTTCAGATGTATAGACTGGGCTCATATCAGTTTCTTAGCCATAAGTGTCAGTAAACCTTCTCTTTCTCTTCTGCATCAAATTCTTCATGCCTCTAGCAAATCGACGTTCCCTCTTGCCATCTTCAGATTTCTTGCATAAGATATCTTGAATATAGCCCTACAATATTTAAATTGTTTCTTTTTGGCTGCTTGCAGTACTTTCTCCTTGATTTGTGAGCTGTGGAATTTGGCTATGATGTTCCTGGGAGTTTTCATTTTGGGAGTATTTTCAAGTGGTTATTGTTGGATTCTTTCAATTTTTATATTGTCCTTTGGTTCTAATATATCAAGGCAGTTTTCTTTGATTATTTCTTGAAAAAAATGTCCAGGCTTTTTTCTGAACATAGCTTTCAAGTAATTTAATACTTTTAATTTACTTTCCTGGATTAAATACTTTCCTGGATCTATTTTCTATTTAACTTGTTTTTCCAATAAGGAATTTCATTTTCTTCTATTGTTTTTCTTTTTTGGTTTTGTTTTATTGTATCTTGATGTCTCATAGAGTCGTTAGTTTCCATTTGCTCAATTCTGATTTTTAAGAAATTATTTTCTTCAGTGAACTTTTGTATTTCCTTTTATATTTGTCCATTCTAATTTTTAGGGAGTTATCTGCCTCATAAATTTTTGTATATTTTCCCCCTATGCTCATGCCCCTTTTTCCTGATTCTCTTGAATTATTCTCATATATTTTCTCAATTTTTCTTCTACTTTATTAATTTGCTTTTTGAAGACTTTTTAAAGCTCTTCCAGGAATTCTTTTGGGGCCTGGGACCAAATTACATTTTAGTTCGAGTCTTCCCATGTAGCCATTTCGACACTACAGTCCTTTTCTAAGTTTATGCCTTATATCCTCTCTATCACAATAATAACTTTTTTGTAGTCAAATTCCTTTTTTCCTTTTGTTGTTCTTGTTCATTTTTTTCTGAATTTTTGTGACTGGCTATTTTTATATGAGAGTTGGGTTCTGATCTTTCACTGTCCCAAGTTTCTTCTCTTAAAGCTCAATGTTTTATTGCTAATTTTCACTGAACTTCAGCATTTAGCTGCCTTCACTGGCTTGTATTGATGAAGATTACCTTTGTAATCTACACATCACTCCCTTTCACATGTATTCAGCCAAATTGGCCTTATTATTTTCTCTGTTCATGACATTCAATCTTCCATCTTTGTGTCTTTGCATTGATTTTCCTTTCCTTCTAGAATTGTCTTTCTTTAGTTCCACATCTATAAATCCCTACTTTCCTTTAGGAAACTAAAAGCTTTAGTTCAAATGCTATTATCTTCATGAAGCCTTCCTAATCCTCCTATCTCTTAGTACTGTCAAACCCAAACTATCTTTTAACTGATTTGTAGAAAAAAATCATATGTATTTTACACACACACACGTAAACATATATATGTATTATATATATGCATACATATACATACATACAAACAAACAAATATACAAACATTATATCTTCCAGCTAAGTTGAAAGCTTCTTGGGTATGTAGGCACTTAAGACTGTTTTACTTTTGTTCCTACACATCTTGGCACATAATAGGCACTTATTAAATATTTACTGATTGATTGAATCTACTATTCATTAGCTGTGTTTTGGGGAGACTCTAGTTTATGTATAAGACTACCTAAGTCTTTTCAGCTTCCCTAATCTGTGGAAGAAATTTCCAATTCAAGATGGTACTGTATATAACAACAACAACATTGTAAACACAAACAACTTTAAAAACTAGGGGAATTATGATCTGGAAACTATGATTTAATAATTGTGAGAACAAAGAACATTCATGATTCTAGAGAACTGATAAGAAACTATCCATTATAGAAAAGTGAAGGATTTAGAGGAAAGACTGAAATATCTATAATTTCATTTACACTTAATGAATAAAATATGTTTTGCTTGAATATAAATCTTTGTTACAAGAAATTCATTTTTCTTTTCTCTTCCCAATGAGGTAAAGGGTAGGAAGGAGAAAAATATACTTTTGTAAAGTTTTAATATAGGGAGTTAAAGGGAGGGATGTTATGAATATGAATACAATGTGATATACAAACAACAACAGCAACAACAAAAGGATCTTGAAATTCATTCATAGAATGTCCAAGAGCATTAGAGGTGATCATGTACTATGTTGTATCCTAATCAGCCCATGTTCAGTTATGAGCTCCTCTGTTTTAGCAAGGACATTGGAATGGCAAAGACCATTTGAGTTCATGTCAGAATGGTTCACACAGAATGGTGGAAGAAACTGACAGTGCTTTAATTTGGAGGGGGAAAGGGGACAGTGGGAAAAAGAGAACTATCTTTGCATATCTTAGGAGATATCATGTCAAAGAAAAATTAGAATTTGTCTGGCTACCAAATGGCATAAGTAGGAGCAATGGGTGAAAGTTTCAAAGAGGCAGATTTATGCTTAACATAAAGAAATATTTTCCAACAGAATTATATAAAAATAGAATGATATGCCTCAGGAAGTAGTAGGTTAACCTTACTAGATAGGTTCAATCTAAGAATGAATGACTATTTAATGGGTATATTATAAAGACAGTGCTTAATTCTATAGGTTTTTTGAGGTTCCTTCCAACTCTAAGTTACTATGATTCCATCAAGCCAAAGACAGGAGATGAGAGAGCAACAAGTTGTTCTCAGTAAATCCAGGTCAAGAAGTCTTTCTGAAATATTTCTCCATCTATTGAAAATTCCTTCAGAGATGACTGCTGAGCTCCTATCATAAAACTAGAGCAGACAAAAAGTTATCAAACTGTGCATACCCTTTGATCCAGCAGTGTTACTACTGGGCTTATACCCCAAAGAAATACTAAAGAAGGGAAAGAGATCTGTATGTGCCAAAATGTTTGTGGCAGCCCTGTTTGTAGTGGCTAGAAACTGGAAAATGAATGGATGCCCATCAATTGGAGAATGGCTGGGTAAATTGTGATATATGAATGTTATGGAATATTACTGTTCTATAAGGAATGACCAGCAGGATGAATACAGAGAAGCTTGGAGAGACCTACATGAACTGATGCTCAGTGAAATGAGTAGAACCAGGAGATCATTATATACTTCAACAACGATACTATATGAGGATGTATTCTGATGGAAGTGGATTTCTTCGACAAAAAGAAGATCTAACTTAGTTTCAATTGAAAGAACACTGGGAAATGAATACAAACTGTTTGCATTTTGGTTCTTCTTCCTGGGTTATTTTTACCTTCTGAATCCAATTCTTCCTGTGCAACAAGAGAACTGTTCGGTTCTGCACACATATATTGTATCTAGGATATACTGCAACATATTTAACATATATAGGACTGCTTGCCATCTGGGGGAGGGGTTGAAGGGAAGGAGGGGAAAAATCAAACAGGGCTGCCACAAACAAATATTGAAATACAGAATACATCCTCATATAGTATCGTTGTTGAAGTATATAATGATCTCCTGGTTCTACTCATTTCACTGAGCATCAGTTCATGTAGGTCTCTCCAAGCTTCTCTGTATTCATCCTGCTGGTCATTCCTTATAGAACAGTAATATTCCATAACATTCATATATCACAATTTACCCAGCCATTCTCCAATTGATGGGCATCCATTCATAGGGTTGACTGGAGTAGGGCAGATGTCCTAGTTGATCAAAAAGGATTCTTAAGAAGGCAGACTTTTTTTTAAAGCAATGGGCTGTCAAGTTTTGCCTAAAAATTCTAGACTACATAAATAGTCTGTGAAAATTTGGAAAAACAAGTAGGATCACTTCCAACTCAGCAGAGGCTCATCACATCAATCTAGCTACATTTCATAGGTTGTTAGGTGGTATAGTAGAGTACTGATAAAGTTTGGAGTCAAGACCTAAGTTCAGATTCCACTCTAGACACTTACTTTCTGTGGGAATCTGGACAAGTCATGTAATCTTTATAGCTCCCAATAAAATGGAGATAATAACAGCACTTACTCCACAGAGTTATTGTGAAGTTCAAATGAAAACTATGTAAATGCTATTTATATAAATGCAAATTATTTTCTTTCTGCAAAGGTCACTACAGTGGTAAATAAAATTAGGTTATCTAAACTTCAATAAGACATTTTAAAAAGTATGTTATGATAACCTTGTGGGAAAAAAATGGAGAAATGTGGACTGACAGATATTTTACTTAAGTGGAATGAGAACTATAAAGAATAGCAGTTAATAGATTGATGTGAAAAGAAGAAAATCTCAGCAAAGATATCATGAAGTCCTATTTTGGGTTCTACTATTGTTGCTTTTTTTTCCTTTTGAGACATGAATAACTTGTATATCAATTTTGTGGCTAATATAGAGCTGGGAAGGATGATTAACATGCTGGGCTACACATTCAGGATCCAAAAAAATTGTCAATAGCAAGATCTAAGGACCAATTCTAATAAAATGTGAATTTAATTGAAATCAATCCAAATACACAATGGGTTAAAAAATCAAGTGCACAGGAATAGCATGGGGAAAAATGTAGCTAAACAACAATTCACTTAAAAACACCTATGGAATTTGATGGATTAGTGATTTTAATATGGGCCACAGTGTAACATGGAAGTTACAAAATCCAATGATATTTTAGGCAGCAATAATAAAAACACAGTGACTATCAGGTCACTTAAAACCCATTAAAAACCTGTCTGAGTTAGACTACAATAGGAACTTAATATTCAGTTCTGGATTATATGTTTTGGAAAGGAAACTGATAAACTGGAATATATCCATAGGGGGGCACAAAATGGTGAAGGAATGGATTAGAAAATATTATATAATAGAATTAATCTGAAAAAAAATTGGAAAAAACATGATCATCAGCTACTATTTAAAGATTAATATGTGGAAGAGTAATTCGACTTATTTTTGTTTGATCTAGAAATCACAAAAGTGAGAAATCAGAAAAAAATAAACTGAAGAAAAGCAAAAAATTGAAAAACTTCCTCATATTACACATTGTCCAAAAGTGTCATAGCTCCTTTAAGAGCCGTGGCTCCTCATCAATAGAGGTCTAAAGCTAGAAAATCACTTGCTTCAGTAGGTATTCCTACTCAAGCATGGAAAACACTGGATGACTTAGGTCCCTTCCTGTCCTCAGATTTTCTGATTATATGGGATGTAACAGAGTACTGGACTGAGAGTTAAGTTCTAGCCCTGGATTTGCCACTATTTTGTTGTATGGCATTGGACAGTCATTTTTCTTCTCAGGGTCTCAATGTTATAATCTTTAAAATAAGATAATTAGATTGGAGAATAATTGAAGTCACTTCAAGCTCTGTTAAGTAGCTAAATATCTGGATGGACAGACATCTGAGAGCTAAAGCTTCAAATACCTGAGTTCTAATCTGGCTTTAGACACTTACTAGCTGTGTGATACTGGACTTAGTTTGCATCTGCCTCAGGTTCCTCATTTGTAAAAAGGAGGAAATAATAGCACCTACATCCAAGAGTTGTTATGAAGATAAAATGAGATAATATTTTAAACTATTTTACAAACTTTAAAATCTTATATAAATCTAGCTATTATAATTATATTATTATTTAAAGGCCTGAAGGTAGATCAAAAAATACTATTTTCACTTTTTTATATTTTGTATTTTCTTTCTCATGATTTTCCCCTTTTGTTTTGATTCTTCTTTAACAATACGACCAATATGGAAATATGTTCAACATGATTGCACATGTATAGCCTATCTCAGATTGCTTCTTGTCTTCAGGAGAGAGAAGGGAAGGAAGGAAGAAAAATTTGGAACTCAAAATTTTATTAAAAAATGTTGAAAACTATCTTTACATATAATTGGAAAAAATTAAATACCATATACAAAACAAAGTATTCCGATATAGATTTCTTATTTATAAATCAGTAGAGATGAGAACCAAATAAAAAGTGAGGGAGGTTTTAGATGTGGCACAAAGAAGGTGAAAAGCTAATATAGTTTACAATATCCTCTCTCTTCCTTTCTCAGATTTTCAAATCAAGCACCTGAAAGTCCACATATCTAAGTTAAATGAGTAACTCTTGTCACCAGTCAAGGGCTGTCCCAGGGTCCTGGGACATACTCACCAAAGTCCCAACTCTTAGTTAAAATTAGCTCAAGTTTGATCTGTCAGTCCCTTAGTATGTGATGTTGAACTTTATACGTGTGGCTTCTTTCCACACAGCCTATTCACCAACATACAATAGGTAAATTCTTGAAAAGAAATAAAGAATTTCAATTTTTCCAAACCAAATTTTATTTTCCTCCTGATTTTTTCTATATGGTTCATCTTCATTTCTGTTTATTTTCAGTCAGCAGTTGCTTTTCTAACATGTGGGTTTTAGACTTCTCTGCCCCGCTCAGATCATTAGTTCTCTATGACATCTTCCAACAAGCTGTTTTAATAAAAATCAAGTAAACCTTTTGTCGATGCTGCAGTATGATGGAAGCAATGCTGGATTTGGAGACAGACAACCTGGTTTCAAAACTGCCATGGACTCTCTCAGGTGCTTTATCTTAAAGGAAAGGAATAGGTCAAGATGCCCTCTTGCACTATATTCTAGCCACTTTTGTACAAAATATCACCTCTGCTCTCTATGTCTTTAAGTATCTGTATTTGAGAATCAGATTCCCATAAAGCAGGACACATCTGTAGTCCTAATCCCCACTCACCATGAATGGCAGTTACTAATTTTACTCACAGACACTGCATTTCATAAAATCTAAGCCCACAAAGACCTCTGTCATTGACATGCGTGGTCTGTACCCAACACATGCCTTTTTTTTTTTTTCCCAAGATGTGTGACAGCAAGTCGAGGAAAATATGGAAGCTGGCTTGCTTATGTCTGCAAAAAGGCGTCCTTTGCCATACTAATGAGGACAAATTTCCAACCACCCTGACACTACATGTGTTATACTATTACCCAGGGAAATGCAAGTGCTGGCTGAATAATACATGGGTATCGATTTACAGATCCAGGTGAAATTAAAACAGTCACTCTCTTTTGCTGGATCTTTTAGTCTCTCAAGCCGACGAGGAAAGCCTGCTGATGGAGAAGCCACTGCTCCAAAAAGCAGCCTTCAATTTCTTCCCCTGATTATTAAATTATATTGATGGATTACTGTGGATTCACATTCAATAACTTTTTAAAATTGAGTTTCCATCACGAGGGGGCAAGAAGGGTTAAGGGTCTCTGTTTACCAAGTCAGGTAAGGAAGCTAGGAGGGCTCAACTGCCCATCATGACTATGTCACAAGATAGATCCTGCAGATGGTCATGGGAGACAAGATCCCTGGTGCTCCTGGGCTGCTTTATAAATCTGACAGCTCAGAATCTGTGAGTTCCCTTTAAAAGAATAGAATGATAAGCACCAAGAGGCTGGAAGTCACAATAGGTCATTGGATGCTGTTAAAGTAGGGGAAGCAGAGGCAGCTGACAAGCTTTCATGTCCTTGGAGGACAAAGAGGATGTTTTGAAATGCTTTGCTAACATATTCAAGGACTAGGACTGGCTTCTGTCAAAGAATGCACCAAATCAAACATAAAAGATGCACTAAGTCAGATCCCCATATACTGACACACAAATGACACTGGGAATGGGGGAAAACAGAGCTTCAGTAAAATGGAACAATTCACGAACAGAAGCCAAAATGTTTCCATTTAATCTAAACAGTGAGAAATCTCCCTTTGATGCTTATTGATTATCGTACAAGGTATGCAGAACAATAATGCCTATAACTTTGGGAGATTCACAGACTGAAGGAGTCAGTAAAGACTTGCTATAAATTGATTAGCTTAAACCTATTGAATCAACTACAAAATAGTTATAGGGTGTTATCAGAGACCCTTAAGGCTCCACAATGCAGCATTTATCTATAACATTTGCTCAGCTGAACTTTTCTAAACATTCAGAAAACACCCATGTGCCCATTATTTCAGCCTGAAAGCAGCATAAGCAAGAGAGCAAGACAAAACTGAAGCAAAAGAGTTGGCTCCTTTTAGCTGCCTCCATTTTCTTTAATATTTAATTTTTCATATTTCTTTAATGACTAAAGGGCAAAAAGGCTTTTCCTTTCATCTTTCCTCAGGGTCAGAAGTTTAAACATGGACTACTTACTGAAGGAGAAGATCATTAAAAACAGCAATGCTATCAAAAGCAAAATTATGTATGACTGATATGATGTCTCTAAAAACTTGGGAGTATTGAGCTTGGGTTTTTCAGCCTGTTCTTTAATATGGCTACTCTATTACTGGCTATGTGATTTGAGAATTTCGATCATTTCTCATGGTCATGAATATATCACACCAATTCCCCAAACCCATCACTTACTAACTCAAAGGTGCTAATCTGGAAAACCGGAGGTAGATCTAGTAGCTTAGAATAAGCCAAAAAATCAATCTCTCTAACATTTACCTATGCAAAATATGTGATTTTGAATATTTTTAACTCTCATACATACCTCGTGTTCTAATTACAACTGAGTATTATCCATATTTCCTTGTGGTATAAAGCCACCCTCCCCTAAAAGTGGGCATGAAACAAGAAAAAAGTAGAAGTGATCAAATGTGAGCACTGGTATCTTGAGATAAAAGTGTTGGAATTTCTTATAGAAAAAGAATAGTTGTCTTGCATTGAATCTTTAAGTTGAAAGCAATATAAAATGTATAATGATTCATTTATTTGCAGCTAGATGCAAAAAAAGACTGATAATGATCTGCTCAAGCTCTAAACACTCCATAACAACTGAATATCAATGAAAATTTTTAAATAAAATACTGGCAAAGAGATTATAAGCATATAGCATTATGACCAGGTGGGATTTATACCAGGAATGCGGGAGCTGGTTCAGTAATAGGAAAACTATCAGCATAATGTATCATATTTATAATAATAAACCATATGATTATATCAAGAAATGCAGAAAAATTTTCAGAAAAACCTGGGAAGGCTTATGTACAAAGCGAAGTGAGTAGACCAAGGAAATCATTGTACATAGTAACAACAATATTTTTAAAGGATGATCAATTGCTAAAGATTGGTTACTTTGATCAAGACAATTATCCAAGACAATCCCAAGAGCCCCATAATGAAAAATGTTATGTCTCTTCAGAGAAAGATATGCTAAATTCTCAGTGAAGTTTGAAGCATACATTTTTTGCTTTCTTATTTTTATTATTTTATCTGTTTGTATTTTCTTTTGCAACATGACTAATATGAAAATGTATTTTGCATGACCTCACATATAATTGATATCAAATTGTTTTGCTTCCCAAGGAGGCAGGGAAAAAAGGAAGAAGGAGAATTTGGAAATAAAAAAGTTTTTAAATAATTGTTTAAAATTTTTAAATGTAACCAGGACTATTTAATGAAATATTACATATATATATATATGTATATATATATATTTAAAAGGTGATATAGAATAAATAGGCACCTCCATTTCCTCTCTTCTCAAGTATCTCTTATTTCTTTATAGAATGGCTTCAGTCTTCATTATTTAAGCAAAACTATTCTCTCCAAGAGACCAATGATCTCTTGCCAAATCCAATAACTTTGTCTCAATATTCATCCTTCTTGACCTCTCTGCAACCTTCAATACTTTCAATCACTTTCTTTTCCTTGATCCTTTCTTAACCCTAGGTTTTTTTTCCCCTGACAAATATTGACACAACTTTATTTTTATTTCATTTTTTGGATCCAAGGGATTTTTATTATTCTCTCTTTTCAATTTTTTTATTTAATAGTATTTTATTTTTTCAACTACATATAAAGGCAATTTTCAGCATTAATTTTTTGAAAGACTTTGAGTTACAAATTTTTCTCTCACTCTCCTTTTCCCCCCTTCTCAAGATGACAAGCAAACTAATGTATGTTATATTTGTGAAATTATGTTGACCATATTTCCACATTAGTAATGTGAAAGAAGAAACAGAATAAAAGGGGAAAACCAAATAAAAAGTGAAAAGAGTATGCTTCAATTCAGTTGTTTTTCTGTATTTGGATAGCATTTTTTAACACGAGTCTTTAGGAATTGTCTTGGATCATTATATTGCTGAAAAGAATTAAGTTCATCATAACTGATCACCACACAATATTACTATTACTATGTTCAGTGTTCTGGTTTTGCTCACTTCACTTAGCATCAGTTCATGTAAGTCTTTCCAGGTTTTTCTGAAATCAATTCACTCATCATTTCTTATAGAATAATAATATTCCATTATATTAGTATACCACCCCATCCCCATATCCTTTTTACTCCTTTATGTTCCCTAAAAATGATACTCCATTTCCAATGTCTGGATATTTTCATTGGCTATCTCTGACACATGGAATGTTCTCCTTCCTTTTCTTTACCTCCTGGTTTCCCTGGCTTCCTTCAAGTCCTACCTAAAATCCCACCTTCTACAGGAAGCCTTATTTCTAGTGCCTTTTTGCCCTATTATTCCAATTTATCCTCTGTATAGTTTCTTTATACCTAGTTGTTTGTCTGTGGTCTTGTCCACTGAATGGTGAATTGCTTGAGAACAAGAATTGAACTTTTCTTTGTAATCTCTAGTGCTTACTTAACACAGTGGCTGACTAGTGTAGAACTTAATAAATGTTTATTGCCTGACTAGTCTCATTAAAGATGATAATAATGATGGCTAGAATTTATGTAGCACTTTAAGATTACAAAGAGCTTTACATATATCGTCTCATTAATCCTAACAACAACGCTGGAAGGTAGGCATAATTAATATTCATTTTACAGATGAGGAAATTAAGCAATAGTTTAAGTCTTTAAGAGACTTGTCCAGAATCACACAGGTAAGTACCTGTGGTCAGATTGGAATCCAGGTCTTCTTGATTCCCAAGTCCAATATTCTAGCTGTCGTATTATCTTTAAAATGTGTTAAACTGTTTTTAAAACACCTTTGAAGGCACAAAATATCATATAGCTATGTTCAAAATAATAGAAATTGAGCAATAGAAACCTTCAATAAATATCATATTTTGATCCCTAAACTCAGCCAATTAAAAGAAAACCAATTAACACTAACACATTGTTGGTGGAGTTGTGAACTGCTCTAACCATTCAAGAATATAGCCCAAAGAGTTATAAAACTGTGCCTACCCTTTGATCCAGCAATACTACTGCTAGGTATGTATCCTAAAGAAATCATTAAAAAGGGAAAAGGATCCACATGTTCAAAAATGTTTATACCAGCTCTCTTTGCAGTGGCAAAGAATTGAAAATCAGGGGAATGCCCATCAACTGGGGGATAGCTAAACAAATTGTGGAAATGAATGTAAAGGTATACTATTGTTCTATAAGGAATAGTGAGCAGGTGGATTTCAGAAAAATATGGGAACTGATGATCATGAACTGATCCTGAGTGAAGTAAGTAGAACCAAGAGAACATTGTACACAGTAATAGCAACATTGTGAGATGATCAGCTTTGATAGACTTAGCTCAATTCTGAAACTCATGATGGAAAGTTTTCTATATCTAGAGAAAGAAATATGGAGTCTGAATGCAGATCAAAACATACTGTTTTCACTTTTTGGTTTTTTTTAATTTCTGGTATTTTCCCTGTTTTTTCTGATGCTTTTTTCACAACATGACTAATGTGGAAATATGTTTAATATGGTAGTATATACATGTATGTATATAAACATACATACACATGCATACTAATGTATGTGTATCCTTTAAAAAAAAAGAAGGGAAAGAAGAAAAACTTGTTTCTAGTTATTTCCTAGGTAATAGATAAAATTAGAAGTATACCATTTTACAAAAGGACTAATTTCTTCACATGTTTCAGAGTGGTTAATATTCTAGTACAGGTATGATTATGTCATTAGTAGGGAATATTCCCTTGCTACCTGTTGGCACATTCTCAGTTCTTGAATAATATAACTAGCTTTTAGCAAAAGCATTTCTTACCATCTACATTCAATAACAGCTGTTAAATTTAGCTTGCTGTTTACATTCTTTTCTGCTCTTATCAACTCATTTTTTTTCTATGTATTGCTCTATTATATTCCAAATTCCATGCTGAACAGGAAACACTGTGGGTGTTTAATGGATTGATTACATTCAAGCAAAAACGTAATGCTTAGCAACTTAAAATTTTAGGTTGCACTATTTTTATCTTACACAGCTTGGATCAAGGTTCCCAAGGTTTCTGCCTCTTTATGGTCAGGTTTTGCCCAAGCTCAGCTCATGAACTCATTGATACTCAGATTATAGCAGGCAGAATATCATGCTGTTTCTCTTAGCTTAGAAACTGAAGCTTCTCCCTTGGATGTTCCCGAGGGCAAGTGAAGAGGCAGATTCTCTTAGCAACATAAAGAATTGGTCTGAATCTTTCTGACAAAAATTGAATGTTGACAGCAGAAAATTAGAAAGTTTCTGCACTTCTCTCTCCCATGTACGAGTTTTTTTAAAAGGAGAATTATCAGAGTTCACTGATGACAAAGCTGCCTTCGACAATATGGCCAGATTGTATTTGCTTGATGTTTATTTTAATGTAAGTAAACACAACCCCAATGAATAGCTTTCAATTTGTGCCACCTGGCTGCCTAGAAAAAATTAGAATTAAAGTCATAAGACATATTTGGATCCAAAGCTCAGTCCTGCTTATGACTAGAGCTATGATTGATAGGAAATCTCTTGGTCTCAGTTTTCCCATTTGTAAAATGAGGAAGTACTATATATTTCATGAAGCTGTTGGGAGGAAAGCAATTACAAAGTATTCCTTCAATGAGTTTTTTTCCACATTTATTTATTTTATTTTTTAATGGAAAAGAAAGGCATTTCTATAACATAATACAACAAAAAGATGATTGCACATGAAACTGAATAACATATTATGTATAACATATTATGTACAATTTGCTATTCTTTTTAAAATATATGATAAACTTTCATGTAAATTTCTTTTTTCTCTTTTATTTCCATTTTCCCCCTTTCCTATCCCCCCCAACTGAGAGATGGCTACCATTAGATACAAATAAGTACGTGTGTATATATATATGTAAAATTATTCTATACATATTTCTATTTATCAGTTTTGTCTCTGGATACAGATAGTTTCTTTCTTCATATGTCTTGGAGTTAACTTGGGAATTTATAATAGTCAAATGTTAATTTAACATCATTAAATAGCTTGCTTAAGGTCAAATATACTCATCAGAATGTCATAATGGAAACTCAATCAAGCCATCTGTCCCTATACCAAAGTAAAAATTAATTGATATTATTGATTATCTATTCATAATAGAAAGAAATTAACAATAGAGAAGAAAATTCAAAATGAGACCATCTCTTATCTTCTATCAGTTCTAATTCAACCTAAGCACAGAGAATTAAATTAAGAAATGATAACTACCACTAGTTTGGGATCATAGATTTAAAACTAGTAGATAGCTTAAGGTTAGCTAGTCCAGCTTTCTAATTTTTTTTCAAATGAGTTAACTGAAGCCCAGAAAAATGAAACAACATGGCCAAAGTCAGACTGTATGGAGAATAGCAAGATTTTGAACTTTGATCTTAAATCCAATATTCTTTCCACTGAATCATCTTTTTTTCAGTTCCACAGAACTTAAAAATGAGAAGAATCAGCATTGGGTTATAGATGAAGCTCTGAATTCAGGAAAGAGATGTAGATTCTAGTCCTGGCTTTGTCATAAACTAGAAGTGGGACCTTTTCCAAGTCATATATATCCTTCTTTTTCTCACACTTCCCAACTATGAGAGTTATAATTCTCATTTTATCCACTACACAGTAATATTTTCAGGATTATTAATATGGAAGGATACAATTTATTTAGCACCTACTATGTGCTAGGCATTGTGCTAAATGCTTTACAAATATCTCTTTTTTTAATTTTTTTTTTTACAAATATCTCTTTTGATTGTCATAATAGTCTTAGAACTTTGCCTAGGCTAACTGTCTTGGCCAGGGCCATGCAACCAGAACAGGAGCTTGCTTCTTCATGGCTTCAGGACCAGGTCTAGCCATGGGGATAATGAGTTTATTGAGGGAAAGAGTTATCAAAAAATAAGTAGTAGATTAAGTGCAAAATCTTGAGGAACACCCACAGTTTGGGGACTAGATTCAAGGTTTCTTGACCTGGGCTCTATGAACATAAAAATATTTTGATAACTGTATTTCAGAAAAAAAATCATTGTTTTACAATCTTATCTATTTTATCTTTTCACTTATTACTCAAATATTTTCTTTATTCTGAGGAGGAATCAAGTCTTTATCAGACTGTCAAAGAGGTGACAATGATATGACATAGAAAAGGTTAAAAAGTGTTGCTATAAAATAGCAAAGCAGTTTCCTTTGTAGCAGATGAAATACTATGGGCATCCTATGTGTGGGTAATACAATAAAATTGCATAGAGAGATCTGACAAAAAGAACAGCTGCCAAGATAAAAGAATATAAAAACAGAATCTGAAAAATATCGTCAAAGAAATTACAAGAAGAGAAAGGACCTCAAGAGAAAGGATGGTGAAATGCCAAAGAAGGACTGAAAAGAGTGTATATAATCTCTATCATTGGCCTGGGGTGGGGAATCACTGATAAACTATTTTCAGTAAGGGATCAGGGAAGGTTCTACCATATTATAATCTAATGCTAGACTAATCTTCCCAAAGTACAACTCTGAAAAAATATAAATTTGATGCTATCTTTTTCCTACACAATATTTTAATAATAACTTTTTATTTTCAAAATATATGCCAAGATAGTTTTCAACATTCACCCTTGCAAAACTTTGTGTTTCAAATTTTTCTCCCTCCCTTCTTCTCACCCCCTCAAGTAATCCAACATACTAGACAATATTTTTCATGGCTTTTCATCACCTAAACTTAGCCCAGCAGTTGAGATCTTCACAGGGGTCCTCAAACTTTTAAAATAAGGGGTCAGTTCACTGTCCCTTAGACTATTGGAGGACCGGACTATAGTAAAAACAAAAACTTTGTTTTGTGAGCCTTTAAATAAAGAAACTTCACAGCCCTGGGTAAGGGGGATAAACGTCAGCTGCTGCATCTGGCCTGCAGCCGTAGTTTGAGGACCACTGTGTCTATAATATATAACTTGATCTTTTGAGATTTCTCTTATTACTTTTCTCCATGTACTCTAAGCTCTAGATGAATTCACTTTTCTCTAAATGTGGTTTTTCTTATTCACAGAGTTTCCTCCATCTAGAATATTCTCCCCAACTATCTTTTATAGGCTTATTCAATACTTAAGATCTATTCCAAATGCCCTGGGCAGCAAAGTGATACAGTGGATCAAACACTGGTCCTGGAGTCAGAAGTATCTGAGTTCAAATCTAGCCTCAGATATTTCCTAGCTCTGTGACTCTGGACAAGTCACTTAACTTTGTTTTCTTCAGTTCTTCATCTGTAAAATGAGCTGCAAAAGGAAATAACAAACAACTCTAGCATCTTTGTCAAGAAAACTCCAATTGGATTCATGTAGCATAGGAAACAATAAGACTTCTTCCCAGATTGATGTGATCTCTCCTATTGAAATCCATGAAACCAACTAGTTTAAATGAAGAAATATTGGCCAAATTATATGGAGATGTTTAGATAATCCATCAAATTAGTAGATTGAAATATACACCTTGGACAAACGACATAGATGAATTTAGCCCACACATAAGCTAGAGGAAAAGAGAATGGATTGCATCTGGAAAATGATATGGTTCTTTCAATGATCTCAAACTGCTTACTGCTGTAAAAGCTTATTCCCAACATAAAAATTACTTCAGTAATTCTAGATGATCATGAATCACATAATGCCATGATCTCAAGAGAATTCAAGATTAAAAAAAAAACAAAAGATGATAATTCACATTATGAGCCTAAATAATCTATAACACATATAAAATAGTCTATAACATATTATCTATAACCAACAACTTAGAATTTTGAAATAAAAGCTATGTATGTATTGCTAACATGTATGACCAGAAAAAACAGTGGACTGGCCACATAACCAGAATGAGAGACAGCAGGTCGACAGGTTCAATGGAATATTATCATGAACTACCACTTTGAAAAAATAAAAGGCACTTATAGAAATTCAAATTGTTAGGAATCTAGAAGTTTTTAACATAGAGATAGGGAAGATGAGGACAGTGAAGAAGAGATAGAATTAATATTGATGAATTGCCTCAACTGATTTCCTAGTAGACCAACAAGAAAAAAAAATCAGACTCTAAAATGTTTTGCAAGTGAAAAAGGTCACACAGGTAGGTATTCAACTGCAATTGCATTTACCAGAGTTCTTTTCTGCTGGTAGGATGCTCCTTCTGAAATGCTGGTGATTAGCAAACTCTAAATAAAAGCATAACAGAAAAGTTTTCAAGTGCCCTAGAAGCTCCATACTTTGTTCAATTCCTAACATTGTACCTTACATGTAATACATGCTCAGTGAATATTTGTTAGATGAATGAATATGTGTGTTGCTACAGACTATGTAGACTATATAGAGACTGTATAGACTATAAAGTCTATATAAGCTAAAATAGATAAAAGCAGGCTAATCCTCATGTCAAAAATGTTATATCTAGATTTAATTAGTAAGGTTGAAAAAAGATTCTGAACACAGGAAGGAAAAGATAAAGTAGCTACTAACTTCCTCTCCTCCTAGAATTTTGAACCTTTTTTAATGTCATTTTCATTATGAATTTCTTTAAGTTTAGGATTAAATATTTCAATCCAAGCTATTTATAATTTTTAAAAATATCAAAGATTCTGCATTTTATAGGTTTTGTTTTGATGAGTGATTTGACAGTTTGAGGAGATTTTGTTTAAATATTTAGAGAATCTGGACTGAAGAAAGAAAATGGAATAATAATAATATCTGACATGTAGGGCTTCAAGTGCAAAACACTTAACAGATTTTAATTCACTTGAACCCTCTCTGAAGTAGTGCTAAATGTATTATCCCATTTTACAGATGAGGACATTTAAAGGTTAACTGTTTTATCCATGGAATAAAGAATAGAAAATGCTACTCACATGGATAAAAGGGGAAATAACTTCACTTGGGAATACTTTTCTCCCTATAATCCAGAATTCTCTTCCTTCCTCTCTTTTTTCTTCCTCCTTTTCACCCTCAATCATTTCCCTTATTTTCTTCTTTTCTCCCTCAGTCTTTTTCCTTTTTTCCAACTTTCTCTCTCCCTTAATCTCTTCCCATTTTCCTCCTTCCTTTTTCCCTCATCTTCTTTCCTTTCCAGAGACCGTGAAAATAGAGATTTAATTGTTCTAAATAATTTTTGTGAACTAGAGCATCAAAGCATTATTTCATGAGCCATGGAAATGGCTAAGCATTAAGGGAATTCTTTTTTTTAATATTTTATTTCTTGCAATGAAATTTATTTGTAGTTGACAAATACCTGTAAGCTAATTAGTCATATCATATATATATGGAAAGATATAAATGTCCATTCATTAATATCTTGACCACCCATTGTTTTTCTTCCACTGAGATAAAGAACTAGAATTAATTTTAGTCAACATTAGACCTAAATGGCCACCTAACATCTGCCTTCACAGATTTGAATCAAACCTGTACAGAATGATTCTTGCACTCTGAGGTTAATGTGAGATGTAAGATCTGATTCTCACAAGCCACAATCATTTTAAAAACTCTCCATCCCCATTTCAACCATTTTGCCTTTTTACTGTGGCCAACTGATTAGCAGAAGAAAAGAATGTCATGTCTAACTAAATCTTTTTCAATCATCACACACAGAAGCCCTTGCAAGGTCAGACAATTGACAATATTGGAACAAAACTTACATCAAATCCAACTCTTTCATCTTACTTGGGCAGCAGCAAGGAGTTGTCATATTTAAGATATTGGGCATAGAAATAAAGGAATTATGAGACTTTTGACAGAGCTCTTTCTTTCTCATGGAATACCTCAGTGATCAGGCAGCAGGGGATATCCTCAAGAATCAAAGGGCAGCAGGACAATCTACACTGGATTTTTATCATTCAGTAGGGTTAATGGGACCTGGAAATGAGATTCAAGATCATTTAGTCTGATTCCCCTTGGAATTCAAAGGAGGAAACAGACCCTGGAAGTTCAATTATGTCCATTATTTAAACATTCTGAGTATTCTGAAGTAGATCATCTCTACTTGAGCCTATTGCTAAATTTTCAATGTGAGCATTTATACTCAGAAATTGGTAAATGCTACAAAATTAGGGATTGATTTATTATCTTGTGATTGTCCAGAGTTAAGAGAGACACGGAGAAAAGGTTGTTGATATACATTAAACTTCACCATGTAACATGCATTTTGAAGAGCCGATTGTAAGCATATAACTAGTATATAACTGTCTATATCACAAATAGGTTTGGGTTATCCCTCACCCTCCCAAACTGAGGTATAACTTTTGAAATAGGACATGAGGAATTTTATTCTGGCTAATAGATCCATCTGGTACAATGTTGAGGAGTGCCAGAAAATCTGTTGTCACCTATGTGGATATTTAAAAAACAAGATCCAGATGATAGCTTAGAAAACATGAGAAGGAATGAGACCTACATTTCCAGAAACAATCAATACTATGCAAATTTGTTTCACTTCACTTCACTTCACTGGGGGCAGTGTAGCTTAATGGATAGAAAGCTGGCCTCTTAGCCAGGAGCACCAGTCTTGTCTCTTGTCTCTACTAGATATGTGTACAAAGGCAACACTTTGAGACTTTAAGTTAAAGAGAAAGTGCCATCTGCATTGATAGAGAGATTTCCTCAGCTGAAAATTCCTTATGACAATGATATTGAAGATCTATTCCATATCCCTATATATTTGTAACAAGGAAGATCATCATTTTAAGTGAAAAGAGAAACAAAGAAAAGAACATTGATGAAGTAAAAATAGAAAAGAATAGAAACAATTTCAAAAGGGAACATAGACAAGAAGGGTCATGCAAATTCTCAAAATAATAAGTAAAACAAGTTATACATGATAGATTCACAGTTTCACAATGCATGCTTCTTTTTCTGACCTTCGTATATGGAAATGTTCATGTTTGTTGATAATTATTAATTTTATAATTTAAAAAATTAGAATCAACAACAAGATTATGTGGTAATGAACTCTGGTGAATGTGGCTCTTTTCAACAATGATTCAGAGCAATTGCAATAGATGTGTGATGGGGAGAGCCATCTACATCTAGAGAGAAAGCTATGGGGACTGAATGTGGATCACAACATAGTATTTTCACCTTTTTTGTGTTTATTTGCTTTTTTTCCTTTCTCATATTTTTCCCTTTTTGATCTGATTTTTCTTGTGCATCATGATAAATATTGAAATATATATATATATATATATAAGAATTGCATATGTTTAATGTACATTGAATTACCTGTCATCTAGGGGAGGAGGTGGAAGGAAGGGAAGGAGAAAAATCTGGAAGATAAGGTTTTGCAAGGGTGAATGTTGAAAACTACCTCTGCATGTATTTTGAGAATAAAAAGTTATTGTTTAAAAATTTTTAAATCCCTGTACAATGGAAAATAAGGATACATATAACTTATTTTTAACAACTGAATAATTTAGGTAAATTGAATAGGACAACATAAAATGTGTCAAGGAGAAAAGTAAGTCTCATAGGAATAGAAATCTTCAGGATTGTCAAAGAAAGCAAAAGTAAGGTCAATAAAAGATGACCCCCAGGAGTAGTCTTTTGAGTGTCAGATTCTTCCTCTTCAAGGGTATTAGATCAGCAGAAGAAAATAGCCCAGAGTAATAGGGAATAACCTGAGGCTCATACATTGTAATAAAGACCAGGGATTTGATTCTGAGAGATTTAGGATCCCACCACTGCTGGGAGCAAAGCCAAATCAACCATACCTTAGGCTAGAAAATCAGAATATCTCTATTCAACAACCAGGCCAATTCAAAAAACTGTTCTTTTCCCTAAAGCTTTGTCTTTCTTGCAATTCCATCATTTCAGATATAATACTCTCTGTAGTTCTAAGTTTTTTTATTTATTTTAGGTATTTTTTGGGGGGGTTGTAGAATTACTCTTTTAAATCTTTTAGTTTATATAGAAAGGAGCAATGTTTTCACACATGGCATAGTAGAGTTAGAAATCAGTACTATGGTGTTGGCAATGGCTGAACTCTAAAGCTTATGGAAGTCAAGGAAATAGGATCATGTGTGTGTGTGTGTGTGTGTGTGTGTGTGTGTGTGTGTGAGTGGAAATGAAAATGACCCCAGGAGGAATAAAGTAGGGACTGGCTGTGGTAGGGACAGGAGCTCTAAGTGATAGTGATATTTCACTTACTAGATACAGATGCTGAGAAATAGAGTTAAGAAAAGAAATAAATTTCTCTTCAAAAAGAAAACAGGGTGTAATTTAAATAGCTAAAATTATAAGGCATTTTACAAGCTTTAAAGCACTGTATAAATGCTAGCTGTTACTGTTATTGTTAATAAGTCACTTTAGTAACAAAAATCTGTTGTTTATCTTTGAGAGCATTTAATATGAACTTAGCCAAGAGGTAAAAGATCTCAGATGGAAGTTATCAGTGTAGCTCTATCTATCAACTATGACATCTTAGCATTAACAGGGATTTTGTGACAAGTCCAAACTTCATGGTCAATTTCCAAATTTCTAGATGATCAGAGAAATGCATGGAAGTAAAAAGAAGAGTGAGCCCAAAATCTTAAAAGACTTGGTTTTTAGTCCTGGCTGTGTAAAAATCCATCTGGGTCAACTCAGGCAAGTCACTGAATGCCACTATCCCTTACTTTCCTCATCCATAAAATGAAAAGAACATTATCTGACCTTTAATCTGACATTAATTTCCTATGGTGATCATGAAAATAAAATATAGAGTCATGTATAAGTACCCTCACCAATATAAGCAATGATAACAACATTTTTCTCTTACCAAAACTTATCCATGAAGGAAGCTCCAAGTTAGTAATTTTCATGATGAATGCAATGCAGAGCAATACCTATTCTGCAGCTTTTAAGATTAGAGAGATGTTTAGGGTATTAGAGAATAAATTAATGGTCTTGAGTCACAAGGGCAGTCAGTATGTGTCAGAGGAGGGACCTAAGCCCAGGTTTCCTTGGTTCTGAGGCTAGCTCTATTTAATCTATATCTAGATTATCTGTAGACATATTAATATATATTATTAAATATATAGCATATTAATATTTATTGTATATGGTGATATAATTATAACTATATATAGATATATTATATCTTTTAATTGGTGATAATTTTAATTATTTATAATAATATTATAGATATATAGCATCTGTTATGCTTATATATTATGTTATAGATGTGATATATCTATAAATCAAGAAGAATATATTTTATATATCACATTATCTATTATGACTATATATATATGTATATATATATATATATACACACACACACACACAAATCTACATGTTACTATATAGAGAGATTTATTAGTCCATTCCTATCTCATATTTCCTCAATATAGGTTTAATATAATACTACTACAAACTGTTCCAATTCTGAGTATAAAGATTAAAATGCTAGGAGAATGAATGTAGGATTATTATGTTCAGAGTTTTAAAAAAAAAAGAGAGATCATTTAATCTAGGACTTCACAAACTATGACCTTCACACCTGCTGACTAAGAACTTTTCTTCTTTCTTCATCCTCCTTCTCCTCCTCCCTCCCCTTCTCCTTGTACTACTTCTTCACATTGTTTTTAATGCATGAATCCAAGTCATCCACGTGGTAATAAATAGCGTAGAAGGGAGATTAAAGCTGTCTTCTGAATTCAAATCCATTGTTCTTCCCACTATATGTTGATCCTAAATATAGTATTTATATCATGTATATTTTACACAATGGAAAGGTATATGGTGGATGTTGCATTATAAATAGATACTTATGAATAAGTCCTAGAATAAAGGACTTTATCAAATATATTATGAATTTAAAATGTTGAACTGGTCACATGGCCAAAAGAAAGATTAGACCAGACTCTATTGCACTAGGATCTTCATTAGATCAAAAGAAAGTAAGCTCCTTGGAACCCTCCTACCACAAACTTCTTTACCTCCTTCCTACATGGTAAACTTTTCTGAGAGAGGAGGAACAAGAGTTACACAGGATGGGCCGTCATGGGTTGCAATCAGCATCTTTGGGGGGAATAATGGAATTAAGCACCAAGTTCACTTAAGCATATGCGTGCATGTATACACATGTATATATATACAAATATGTGAGACATTGTGGTGTACGAGACAGAGTGCTTTCCTTAGTGTCAAGAAGACCCAGAGTCAAGTCAATATGATCATCGGAAACTCACAATCTCTCAGTACAAGAGACAGCTGTCCAAGTCTATAAGTATGTGGTGCACTGGAAAGAGCACTGGATTTAAAGGAAGAAGAACTAAGTTCAAAGCCTATCTTTTATTTTTCTACCTAAGTAAGTTTAGCTTCCCTATTTGTAAAATTAGAGATTTGTACTAAACAACTTAAAAATTACTTTCTAGTTCTAATACAATAATAGTATGATGTTAAGTTATAAACATGTTACAAATGTATATCAGTGCAAGGAATTCTTTACTTCAACAAAACTGCAGGTCTAGAACAAGAAAAAATAGGCATAGATTTTTACAGAAGTTTATTTTCTTCTTTTCCAAAATCTATTTCATTTACATTCCAAAGAACCTCCATGTACATTGGGAAACAACACTGTTTATATTATTTGCACATTATGCCCTAGCAGCTGAATGTTTAACTCATGTTATACATAGCATAAGAGAGAATAAAGTTAGCATGATTGCTTCAGAATAATTCAATGGGAGTGAGCAACATCAAGACTTTTATCCAAAGGATGTTACAATTAAGAAATTGGTAATTACAGTTCCTATTCAAAACTTATGCACAGTCATAATTGTTCTCATTCTAAAAAAAGTTGTGTAGATTAAATTATCATTAAAAAACTTGGTTTGTAATGTGACTGGGGGAAAGCAATGTAATTTCATGCATAAATCAAAAGTGTAAAATGAAGTTTTATAGTTTGGGGCAATGTTTAAAGTACTTATTCATTCCATATTCATATCATGGAATTATATATAGCTCAATGGATGAATAAAGCAATGAATAGTGCTATCATTGATTCAGATATTGATTGAAGTGAATGACTTAGGTCAAGGATTCAAGTAGGTTAATTTCACATAGTATGTCAGCATCTGGACCTGTTGAATATAAGACAATGGACACAAGCCTCTATCTTTGTAGCATTTTAAAATATCCACAGCCTAATCAATGAAATGCTGAATGGCCCGGATATTCATTCATTTAACATTTAAAAGAAATAATCAGAGTCAGAATACTTGAGTTCTGATCTCAGTTTTTGCCATGAATTTGATGTTACTTTGGACAGATCACTTCATATGATTCTAAAATATTTCTCATCTATAAAGTGAAAGAATAGGACTAAATAATCTCGAAGTGTCTTCTGATCATGACATACCCATGTTATATTGACTGAAGGATACTCAGTAACTAACCAATTTTGAAAACTTTTTTTTTTGCATTGACTCTAATAATTCACACCTGGAGAATAATACTATTCCATGTGTTCAAGAATAAATTAAAATGCATCTCCTCATTAATCTTATGGTACTCTATCTAACAGGACTTTCTATTAACTGGCACACCTATAATACAATGATAATTAGCATTAATAATGATGGCCCAGAGCTACTCTTAAATCTTGAAATGTTGTCTATTCAGAGAATTCAAGGGGGCAAGGGATTGGAAGTAGTAGAAAGCAGAAGACAGTGTAGAGAAGAAAGGATAATTATTTAATTATAGGATCAAGATAGGGAAGAGAAAAAAGTAAAGTCAGAGCAGAGAGGCCTGAAAACATACAGAAGGTTTAAGGTTTCGGGATAAGCAAATAGTTTTAAGAAAGGTGAGACAAAGGATAAGATGAAATGATAGAAAGCTTTGATCATTTTGGTGGAGGGACATCAGATTTTTTTATAAATTAAGAAAGTGAAACATTTGAAGATGTTGGTGAAAATGTTGGAATGGTGAAATCCAAGAAATGGCTATCCTTGGACATATCTTAGGAAAATAGGAGATCTAGAATATGAGAGACTGAAGAATGGGAGGTTAGGGTGAGTGAGGGAGCTTCTGTTTGAATGTTGAAGGCTCCTAGTATAGAGCAAAAGTTGTGGAAGAGAAGAAAGTAATGGGTCCCTTGGTAAAGGCTTTGAGAAAGGAAGGAAAATGAGCTGGAATCTTGTAGTCAACAAGCACTATGATACATACAGGATGAGAAATGTTGATAGCATGATCTTCAAAAGGAGAAGATGTGACCAAAGGAAAACCTGGAAGTCATAGTGGAAAAAATGTATACCCCTTAAGAATCAGTGTGTTAAGGGATGTAAAGAAGGTACAGACAATGAGCTTTTTAAAAGTCTGCTTTTTCGGAGCTGTATTTAAAGAAATCATAAATGAAAATTGTAGGACAAAAATGGTGCCAGCTTTTTAAAAAATTGATGAATATAAATAATTTTTTTAAAAATCTACTTTAGGGCAAGCTAGGTGGTGCAGTGGATAAGCACCAGTTCTGAAGTCAGGAGGACCGAATTCAAATCTGGTCTCAGACACTTAATACTTCCTAGCTGTGTGACACTAGGCAAGTCACTTAACCCCAATTGCCTCAGCCACAAAAAAAATCTACTTTCCAAACATCCAGATAATTTACAAAATATGAACAACCAAAAATATATTTCTCTGGACAGAACACTAGAGTAGAAATAGAAAAGAAGGGGGAAGGATTTTCAGATATACTGTAGAGACAGAATCAATAGGCCTCAGAAAGTGGTTGAATATATCTGATAGATGAGAATAATGAGTCAAAAAATAAAAACACACACAAAAAAGCACTGGAATGTCCAGCACTGGTTACTAGGTGAAGAATAGTATTTGATAAGATGAACTTATATTAGTTTTCTCTGTGCCCATGTAAATCATCCATGTCCATTTCAGGTCTTCTTATCCTGTCCTTTGGAAAACTTTTCTGATGGGATCTCCCATTGTACTTGGAGGGGTGGGGTATATTCTTAAGTCTTTTAATACAGGATTGGGATCAATGACTTAGTGTTAAAAGCTTAAATAGCCACAAGAAGTCATGTCGTCTGTCCTTTCATTTTACAGATATACTACATCTGCCTTTGGTTTTTGAATCGCCCAGTTTTAATTCTTTGAAATGGTGATGCAATTATTAAAATAGCAAAATCAAAAGGCAGAATTAATTTGGGGGAAAAATTTTGTTTGGGGAATGTTGGCTTTGACATGTCTTGCTCCCCAATCTGCTCTGTATGACTTACTGTCTCTGTCCATACTCCATATTTCTCTTATCATTGTAATAACAAACTACTAGGTCATTGACCCGTGCAATTGTACTGCACATTAGGAGTTGGACGGGCTTTCACAGGATCACCTGGCAACATAATCCAGGAAATGTAACGTAGAACACTTTTCTATGAAATATTATCCAGAGTTTAACACAGAAATCAGCATTCTAGAAATGTACCTTCTACACTCTAGCTATAGCAACCAGACAAATAGTGAGAAGAAAGCCCCACACACAAAACTAGCTGCTGTGGCCACAAGTCATCCAAGAAACAAGAAACCTGTCCCTCCACCCCCAAAACAAGTCGTGATCACTCAAAAAGAAGGGAATATTTCCTACTTTCCAAGAATATATTTGAAGGAAGGAAGGAATCATGCGACATTCTCATTTTCCCCTAACATTATATGAGCTAACCATCTGCATAAACCATATTCATCATTTTAGCTTAATATTGGTGAATTTTAAGCCTAAATAACTACCCATCTTAGTCTCTCCTTTTGGTTTCTACAGCTTATGTCACACACACACACACACACACACACACACACACGTGCTCATTCTCTGGTAGGAATTGTTTTAGCTTTTGTCCTAAAGAATGGCCCTCGCAAGAAGAAGGAACACTTCTTACTCTAAGATTGTAGAAAAAAGGGGAGAGAAGAAAAGAATGATGTTACATGGGAGTAGAAAAGGAAACTCCAAAGATATAGCTATAATGGAAACAGTCAAAGAGTTTAGAACCATAAAGGACATTAGTGATCAAATAACTCAGCTTTCTAATTTTAAAGATAAGTAAAATGAGGTCCAAAAAAAAAGTTAAATGACATGTCTAAGAATTATGTGCATTAGAAATTATATAAGCTGGATAGGATAATTTTAGTCCAGATTTCTAAGAAGAGGGCATAGGGAATGTACTTTATATTCTTAGTACACCCAATATATTCTTAAATGGAAAATATACAAACTCCTTAAAACATTTAAAGATTCATAGGATTTAGAGCTAGAAAGAACCTTAGAGATTATCAGCCAATGAGAATATCAAACACTGAAGTTTGTAAGATCTACTAGGTGACTCTAGTCTGCATAAAGAGAAGGAATATCTTGAGGTATCCTCTAGGACTATGATAGAACTGCCTTCATAAGCTGTGGAAATTTACTTCAATGTCAATTCCTCAGTATAACCATAAAATCACTCTTAAATAAGGAGACTTCAGAAAGGGGCTGTCATGTTTTCTCCAAATAGGTTTCCCTGCATGATTCCAAACCAAAATTATATAAGGTCTAATAACTCTGGTCTTGCAGAGGTACTACAGACTCTCAGCCTGACTCAACAAATCATGTGCTACAAGTTCAGCCGATATTTTACCTCTGAATCATTGCACAGTTTGTGTACACAGAAGAATTATTGCCAGGGTAGAGCTTTCATCTTAGAGTAATCACAGTGGCTGTCTTTTGTGTAGATTCACTGATAGAAGTTATTCAAATATTTCTACTCTGGGCATTCTTAGAAAAAAGATCAGCATGCAAGTAATGATTTATATCCTAAGAGTGAGACATCCACAGGAGGATCTTATTTTTTTAAAGTCACGGAGATTTTAAAAATCATGTCCAATTTCTTTTTTATCTCCACCAATGCAAAGATTAGTTTGTGCCACTGGAATTTCCATTGCACTGGAAAACCTAATGCAAATAGTTCTGTGTACTGAGGTGTAATATAATTAGGGGGAGGGGAAAGGGAAAAAAGATGGAAAAACATTAATTCTATTGAATGGACAAAGAATGACAGATGGAAGCAATATGAAGTGTATCACTTTGCCATATGTGAAACAAACATTCTCAATACAAAAGATCTATTTAAAGACATGTTACTTTAAAGTAAAAAAAGCATCGGACTCCAAATATCTACAGAGAATGATGCTGAACACAGTAGTGACAAAGCAGATGGCCCATATGTCGAGAAAGGCTGCTTACGTTTTCCCTGTTGCTGCTCTTCAAGTCATTCCCCTCTGTGCTGTAGTCAAGTTACCAAAATAAACACGAATTCTCATATCCTTCCTAAACACGGGCATGCTGTGTTCTTTTTCAATGTACCTACCACTCCCAGCAATCTTACTGGCTTGAGGACTGTATAGAATACTGATGTCCCTAAAAAAGAGAATTTTAATGAACAAGAGTGACCTTACCACTTCTGGGAGCAACCTTGTTGAAAGGTCATGGATGGCTTTGACCACTATACATACAGATGACAGAAGGAATATCACCCCCAAGATCACACAGGCTCTGTAAAGAAAGAAGAGATTGAGAATATTAATTTGGAATATATCACCTTACAAAGGTATTAATACAATCAACAATGACCACAAAAAGGATAAAGAGAGCAATTCTGAAAAGTTTATATTTCACCCATATCCCACTGAGGATGTACACAATTTGCAGAGTTACCAGGAAGGCAAAAATTTAGAGTCAAGCACCTTTTGTACCTGAGGTTCAATAATCTCTTTTTACAGTTGAGAAGATTGAAATTCATGAAAGTAAAGTGAATTTCTCAAGATCATACACTAAGTAGCTAGGTTCATATTCAAACCTTTGCAAATATATATTAAAATATTTTTATTTTTAATAATTAATTAAATACTTAATTTTATTAAATATACAAATATATTAAAATATAAATAGCTTTGCCATTAAAGAGAATATGTATTTATTAAGCACCTGCTATGTTTTAGGGACTCTGCGAAGTGCTTTCTGAAAATCATTTCATTTGAAAGTCAAATCAATTGTGTAGGTGTTGTGGGTTATGGGGAAGATATTATAATGAACTTCATTTTATAGTGGAGGAACTGAAGCATTCAGAGTTAACTGACTTTTTCAAATGCAGGCCAGATTTAAATGCAGATCTTTTTAAAATCCAGGCTCAAATCTCTGTGTGAATTGATACCCCTCTTACAACATGGCTACTTAACAATTACTTTCAAGTGGACCAGACAACATGGGCTAACTATTAAAACTAAATGTAATATGAAAAGCAATTAAGGAGTTTCAATAAACTCATAAAATCTATGAATGTCAAGACTAAACTTCCAGAGACTTTCAGAAACTTGCTTAAGAATATTTGAATCTATCCAAATAGGATGCAATCTATACTGTGCATCTATTATTGATATGAAATGCTTGATTTAAGTAAGGTAATTGGAGCTCACTATATTCCTTTTTTTTTAAACAGCACATTCCCTACACAATCCTAAAGCAATAAACTTAAAAATCAAGTAAACCACTTTGAACAAGTCTAGACAGTTGGGCTCTCTCATGTCTGGCACTTACTTTTATTATGTGTGGTCTACAAGGGGTGAATATTTCATCACGCAGCTGACAAATAAACAAATACTAAAAAAAGACTATAAGGAGACAATGAATGATATGATTTATCAAGATAGATATATTTATTAAAAGGCCCAACAATTTAGGTAAGTAGGGAAAGTTTCTTAACTTGTAAATGGGAATTCTACTTCTTATATTACCTATTTGTGGAGTTATTGAAAGACAAAGGGCTACATATGTAAATATGTACTATTATTTAAAAAAAGACAAAATAGTCCTTATTAAGCATGACCAAGGTGTTCCTGAATGTAAGAGGGTTAAATGTCTTAGATCAAAATAAATTTAACTTCCTGTTTTTGCTCTCTCTTTATAAGTGAGGGAAACATTTCAGGGGATATTTATTGACAACAACTCTTAAGACTACTCAGGAAGAAAATATTGAGGGAGCTTGAAACTTGAAAATATAGAAACTTCTCAAATTAAGAAAGCCCATAAAGATTTGAATTCAAAAACAGAAATGAGAAATAAGAAAGTAAGTTTTTAAAAGACATTTGATATAAGAGAAAGCAAGAATTCAATTTAACAGGCATCTAATAAATGCCTACTGCATACCAGGTGCTGTGACAAATGCCAGGAATATAAACCTTTAACAACAACAACAACAAAAACCCCCAGTCCTCTCTCAAGGAGCCTACATTCCATTGCAGAGAAACAACTCACACAAATAAGTAAATACACAATGTGTAAAAATAAATTAAAAATAATTTGAAGGCAAGGAATTCCAACAACTCAAGGTCAAAAAAGGTCTCCTGTAGAAGGTCATATTCAAATTATGCAATTAAGGGTGCTGATGATCAGAAGAAGCAGAGAAAAGGAAGGAGAGCATTCCTAGGACATGAAACAGCTTATGAAAAAGCAAGAAATGGGGAGTTGAAATGGAGGAGGATAAAGATAGGGCAAGTAGGCTTTCAAATAACAAACTGAGAAGTTTTTAGTTTATCCTGGGGTTATTTGGGACTGACTGATCTTGTTCAGAGGAGTAACATAAGCAATTCTGCGCTTTTTGATGATCAAGTTAGCAGCTATTCTGAGGATAGTCTAGGGAGGGGAGAAAGTAGATGCAGAGAAGCTAATTATAACTCTGTTATAATAGTTCAGATGATGATTGACTGAGATAAAATGGTGGCCATGTAAGTGAAGAGAAAGGTACAGATACAAAACAATGGGGATCTAAAATCAATTAGACCTCTTAACTATTAGATATGGAACAATCAAGAAAAAGTGGTAAAAGAAAAGAAGGAAAAGAAAAGGAAGAGTCGAGGATGATTAAAATGTTACAAACATAGATAGATAACTAGAATTATGATAGTATTCTTAATACTGCCACCAATAGAAATGGGGAAATTGGAAAGAAAAGTTCAGTTTAGAAGGAAGAGAAGAGAATGAGTTTTGTTTTAGATATACTGAGTTTGAGATGGTTATGGGACAACTAAATGAAGGTCTAAAGTTCAGGAGAGAAATAAAGTCTGAATTGTAGATTATTAGTGTCACTTGCAAATAGATGACAATAGAGTTCATGGAAAGCAATAAGATTTTAGAAAATGTATTGAAGGATAAGGGTCCAGGACAGAGCCATGATAGATACATTCATGCAATGGCAGGACGTAGATGAGGAACCTGTAAAAAAGAATTAAAAGGAATGGTTCAAAGGGTGGAAAGAGAGCAAGGAGAGAGTAGTGTAACAAAGTAGAGTAACAAAGTAGTGTAACAAAATAGTGTAACAAAGAGAGTAGTGTAACTCAGGGAAGAAAGTATCAAGGAGTAAAAGTTATCAAGAGTGTCAAATGCTGCAGAGAGATATAAAAAAAGATGAGGATAAGAGAATTCTATTGGATTTAGCAATAAAAAGATTTCCACTTGCATATTGGAAAGAGAATTTCAGCTTAGTGATGAGATTGTAAAAAGTTTAAAAGTGAGTAGAAGATGATGAAGCTGAGAAAATGAATATAAACAGCTTTTACTAGGACTTTGTGAAAGTAAAGAAAGGTATAGCACAAAAACTTGAGGAGATTATAAAGTCTAGTGAAGGCTTAATGAATGGAGAACTGGGCCAGGCAGCAAAAAAGTAGTGGGGGGGAGGGGGAGCGGAGAAGGAGAGAAGGGAAAAAAGAAAGGGAGATGGTGACTAATCAAATAATTAGAAGATCAAGCTCCCAGAAGAGACAGCACTAAAGGCACATGTGGAGAGGTCACATCTTACATTAAAACTGCAGAAAAGGGAAAAGAATGAAAGAATTATGTAGAGGAGGATTGAGGTGCTGAATTGAACAAGAAAGGGAACTCAAAACAGATGGCTGTAATTTTTCACTAAAGTATGAATCAAGGTCCTATATTATGCAAGAAGGGAAAAGGAGAAGGATAGGTAGCTGGAAGAAAAGACAACAGCATATAGCAGTGAGAGTTCTGTCATATTTAGAAAGATTATATAAAATTTTAGTGATAGAGATCAGCATGATTATATGACTTCCTTTAACGGCTTTAGCAGCCGGAGAAGAATAACAGACAAGGTAAAGAGTAGGAGTAAACCAAGGTTGGGGCAGTGATTCAGAAGGAAAATAATGCTGAGATAGAGTGATATTAGACCTAGATGTTGCTTTATAGAAGCCCCAGGCAAAGTATTTAAGGAAGGAAATTTAATAATACCTAGGAAAGATGAATATAATCTAGCAGTGCTAATTTCAATTTAATTTAATTTAATGGAGGGAGAAAAGGGGTGATAAGGGAAGAGAATGGCAAAGGAGAGACTCAAGAACAATAGGAATAAAATAAAGATTGTGACTATGAGGTGAAAAGAAAAGACAACCATCATTCTAATTTTATCAGTTCATTATCTTTATATGCCTTATGTGAGGCAAATTTTTAAACCCATGTGATTTCCCCATAATTCAAGACTTAATCTGTCCTCAGATAATACAAATTAATTTTAACAGTAGCCTGAATTACTTATGACTAATAGGTAAACCTATCACCCATAAATATAAAATGCAAGTATATAGATCTGTATAGATAGCTGTATTGTTTTATATAATCATATGTATATTTCATATTCTTGGACTTCCTTTAGTAGAATTCAAGTATGCTGTTGTTATATTCCAAGCCCCAAAATGCTATATGATTAAATTAGATTAAGAAATGCTGATAGTCTTTTAACTGATATTATTCTTCACTATTAGCAAAGCAGAATGATTTAGACTTCTTAGGGTCAGTTATATGGAACTGCAATGCATAGCCTCTCAAATTCAGATTTCTTGCTATTCAAACTCAGTGCTTCTTAAAATACAGGTGTGAGTCTAAAAATCAATATGGTTAGAGAATATAAGGCAAAAAATTATAATCATTTCAAAAAGAAGATACAAGGGAAAAATGATAATTTAATAATGACTACAATAATAAAAGTATGAGAGCAGTACATAGCAGGTGGCATGAAAGTTACACCTATGCCAAATTTTTATAATGAGATTCTTAAGAGAGAAGATATGATTGAACATAATAATAACTTGCTAGCTATTTCCAAAGTGCTTTATACTTATTATCTCATTTTATCATCACAACCACCCTACGAGGTAAATGGTATTAATACATTTATTTCATAATTGATGAAACTGAAGCAAACAAATATAGAGTGACTTGCCCAAGATCACACTGCTGATGAGTATCTGGGGCAAGATTTAAACTTAGATCTTCCTGTTCCCAGATATAGCACTCTAATCACATGATACTTACCACCAGCCTTTAGATGAAAAAGGAGAGAAAAAGCAAAAATCAGGTCATGAACAAGTCGCCATTGATCACCAGCAAAGTACATAGCCATGAAGAAGGGTAGAATGAAGAATTCCAAAAGCAGAGAACCCTGGCTCCTATTGACAATACACAGTTGAATAGAGGAAGCACCTTGGACAGTGGATCAGTGACAAGAAGGAAGAAATTGAAGGATCAAAGAGATGAAACTAAAAGAAATTTTGAAAATCTAAAAAGAAGGAAGGAGAGAAAAAATGTGGGCTGCTACCATGGCAATGGAAATAGGATAAAATATGAAAAATAAGAAAAGTATCCATAAAAATTAATGAATAAGACATGACTGAGTTAATAACCTTATGGTCAAGTATATTATAAAGAAAACTCCTGCTTAGGTTATACTAGATGATCTCTGAGGTTACTTCTAACTCTAAGATTATGATTTTACTTATAATCAATAATGCTCATATTCAGAATTGAATGAAGCATTTGTATATGCATAATATAATTCAGGATCCTTGTTGTCCTCATTTGCTGCTGTTATTTCAAAATAACACTCTGTCCATTACTATCTACTGGAGACTTTAAGCCTTGTATAACAAGTGACTTAATTTATAATGTAATTAAGAGGTGTGTATTATAGGCAATAGAATGCTCTGGCAGTGTAACTGTTTATTTACAAAAACATTTAAAAGGACATTTAAAACTGTCTCATTTGCTGCTCTCCTTCCCCAAACCTGCTCTATCCCATCACAAGATGCATTATGGCCAGCTATCTGCTTCAAGGTATATGTCTTTTTCCAACTGTGTATATATTCTAAACATTTTCTATTTTAGAAGCACTTCTATTCCAAAAGCTTTTGTTTAGTAGAGAATGGTAAGCCTAGTAAGGGATTAATCTTAATATATGAAGCCTGCCAGGCTGTTCCCAGAACATGGGCTATAGCCCTAAAATGAGAGCACTTTAAAAAGAGAAAAATGGAAACTTATTTAAGAGATTTTTCACAGTAAAATATATTCCTTCCTTGAGAATAATTTGGTACTGCAGGGAGGGGAAAAAAGCTTCAAGTTTAGATCCCAATTATTTATTTCTATTTGGAGGAATCTTGTGCAAAATCACTGGAACTTAATTATTACACTATCATTTCATATTAAAATTTTAAAGAGAGTTGGCATCTAACAAATTCTAAAGTTATTTCCTGACCAATTTCATTTCCTCAAGAAACTAGTATTATTATATATATATATATATATATATATATATATATATATATATAGAGAGAGAGAGAGAGAGAGAGAGAGAGAGAGAGAGAGAGAGAGAGAGAGAGAACACTGGATTCAAAGAGTTTTATAAATGAATATGAGTAAAGTGAGTAGAAAGAAAATCATCTCCTTCTTTATCACACAAAAAATCACTTTAGAAGTGCTCACATCTACATCTACAAATACATTGTGGTATAGTGATTAAATGACCAACCTAGGCATAAGGAAGAATTGGGTTCAATTCTGACTTTGGCATGTTCTGGCTTTGAGATCATAAGTGGGGGCACTTAATTTTCCAGTGGCCCCAGGCATTCTCTAAATCTATAAAATTAAAGACAAGTTATACTACCTAAACTAATCTACTTATTTAGTGCTATGTCAATCAGATTCCTAAAAAACTATTTTAATGACCTAGAAAAAAATAACAACAGTTTATATGGAAAAACAAAAGGTCAAGAATTTCAAAGGATTTGATGAAAAAAAAAATCAAATGAAGGTGGCCTAGCTGTACCAGATCTAAAATTATATTATAAAGCAGTGGTTACTAAAACCATTTGGTATTCGCCAAGAAATAGACTAGTTGATCAATGGAATAGGTTAGGTTCAAAGGACAAAACAGCCAATAACTTTAATAATCTAGTGTTTGACAAACCCAAAGACCCCAGTTTTTGGGATAAGAACTCACTTTTTGACAAAAATTGCTGGGAAAACTGAACATTAGTATGGCAGAAACTAGACATTGACCCACAGTTAACACCATACACCAAGATAAGGTCAAAATGGGTTCATGACCAAGGCATAAAGAATGAGATTATAAATAAATTGGAAGAGCCTAGGATAGTTTACCTCTCAGACCTGTGAAAGAGGAAGGACTTTATGACCAAAGAAGAACTAGAGATCACTATTGATTACAAAATAGAAAATTTTGATTATATCAAATTGAAAAGTTTTTGTACAAACAAACTAATGCAGACAAGATTAGAAGGGAAGCAATAAACTGGGAAAACATTTTTACAGTCAAAGGTTCTGATAAACGCCTCTTTTCCAAAATATATAGAGAACTGCCTCTAATTTATAAGAAATCAAACCATTCTCCAATTGATAAATGGTCAAAGGATATGAACAGACAATTCTCAGATGAAGAAATTGAAACTTTTTCTAGCCATATAAAAAGATGTTCCAAGTCATTATTAATCAGAGAAATGCAAATTAAGACAACTATGAGATACCACTACACACCTGTCAGATTAGCTAGAATGACAGGGAAAGATAATGTGGAATGTTGGAGGGGATGTAGGAAAACAGGGACACTGATACATTGTTGGTGAAATTGTGAACACATCCAGCCATTCTGGAGAGCAATTTGGAACTATACTCAAAAAGTTATCAAACTGTGCATACCCTTTGATCCAGCAGTGCTACTACTGGGCTTATACCCCAAAGAGATACTAAAGAAGGGAAAGGGACCTGTATGTGCAAGAATGTTTGTAGCAGTCCTCTTTGTAGTGGCCAGAAACTGGAAATTGAATAGATGCCCATTAATTGGAGAATGGCTGAATAAGTTGTGTATATGGATGTTATGGAACATTATTTTTCTGTAAGAAATGACCAGCAGGATGAATACAGAGAGGCTTGGAGAGACTTACATGAATTGATGCTAAGTGAAATGAGAAGAACCAGGATTTCATTATATACCTCTACAACAATACTGTATGAGGATGTATTCTGATGGAAGTGGATTTCTTCAACAAAGAGAAGATCTAACTCAGTTTCAATTGATCAATGATGGACAGAAGCAGCTACACCCAAAGAAAGATCACTGGGAAATGAATGTACTGTTTAGATTTTTGTTTTTCTTCCCGGGTTATTTTTACCTTCTGAATCCAATTCTTCCGGTGCAACAAAAGAACTGTTCAGTTCTGCACACATATATTGTATCTAGGATATACTGTGCCATATTTAACATGTATAGGACTGCTTGCCATCTGGGGGAGGGAATAGAGGGAGGGAGGGGAAAAGTCGGAACAAAAGTGAGTGCAAGGGATAATGTAAAGAATTATCCAGGCATAGGTTCTATGAATAAAAAGTTATAATTATGAAAAATAAAATAAAATGTAAAAAAAAACATTAAAGACAAGTTACTCCACAAGTAGAAATTTGCAAATTGAGAGTTCCTTATATTGATGAAATGAACCCCTCTACCCACTAACTTCCCTCTCCACAAAAAGTACATACTAAATTATATCCATTATATGATATAAATAAGATTATGGAACTATTTTTGCATCATGAAGGAATTACTTTACAAAAGTAATTTTTTAAATTAATTTTATTTGAAAAAAAGTAAGAAAAAAAAAGAAAAACAGGGAAAAATACAAAATAAAATAAGGCAAAATAAAACATTGTTATCTGCCAAGAAAACATCAGGGAGGATTCAAAATATATAAGAACAAATGTCCAGATCAAGAAAGTATATGTATTAATTAGTTGAAAAATATATTCATGACTGTCCATTTTTTTGTTTCCTTATAAATTGTTCTTTGTTTCTCTGTTATGCCTCTTATTTACTTTACTCTTCTTTTCCCCTTTCAAACACCCCACCACCACCACTCCCAAGCAAGCTACAATTAAAAAAAGATATATTTATGTATACATATGTCAATTTATATATACATACACACTCACACACACATCCCCCCCCACATCTTTCTTATCCCTGCTGACAGTTTGCTCCATAACTTTCCTTTTTATTACTTAATTCCCCCTATCCAAGGATCACTCCCTCATCTTTTGCTTCTCCATCCACCCATCCCTTCCCGCTTATTTATAGATTTTTGGAGGGTGCTATATCCTTTGTGATTATATATGTAGTGTTGCCTATTTAACTCATTCCCGATATGAGTAAGTTTCCATAACTACAAGTCTTTCTTCTCCCTCTATAATGCCTCTGTGTCTATTCTTCCTCTGCATCTCATTTGTATAATATGATTACTATTTTTAACTTAACTCTACCAATATTTCTTTACCCTATTGTTTATGGGAATCTTAAACATATAGTATACATTTCTTCCTATGTAAAAAAAAGACATAAACAATTTGTCCAAGTTTAAACAGTTTGTCCATATTGAGTTCCTTAAAATTGATCTTTGATGTTGGCTTTTATATGTTAAATTTTCTGTTAAGTTCAAGTTTGGTTGATAGAAACTCCTGAAAACTTGCAAGTTCATTGAAGGTTCATTTCTTCTCATTCAGAACTATAGATAATTTTGTTGGATATGATATTTTTGGCCACAGACCTAGTTCTCTTGATTGTTGGTAGATATGATTCCCGGACCTACAGTCTTTTATTATAGCTGCTAATAAGTCTAGTACAATTCTAATTAGAACTCTAGCATCTTAGAATTGTCTTTTTCTTGTTTCTTGCGAAATTTTCTCTTTGATCTGGGAGTTTCAAAATTTGGCAATCATATTCCTGTGTGTTTTCCACAAAGGATCTCTTTGAAGTGGTAATTGGTAGATTTTTTCTATTTATACTTTCCCCTTCATGTTCTATTACTCCAGGACAATTTTCTAGGATTATTTCCTGCATTATTGTATCTAGGTTCATTTTTTTGGTCACACCTTTTTGGAAGTTCAATTATTCTTGTGTTTTCTCTTCTTGATCTGTTCTCCAAATCTGTCATTTTTAAATAAGATGTTTCCCATTCTGTTCTATTGTTATATTATTTATAATATAATCTGTTTTGTTATTCCTTGCTCTCACATAGCTTCATTGGTTTTCCCTTACCCAATTCTAATTTTCAAAGAATTATTTTCATCTTTGAGACTCTGCACTTCCTTTTCTAGTTGCTTAACTTTTTTTCTTATTTCTTTCTTGGATAGTTTTTTTTTTTTAGTTTTTTCTCAATATCTCCCATTTGATTTTTAAATTATTTTTTATTTCTCCTATAAATTCTCTCTGGTTACAAAAGAATTTTTAAAAAATATAAGTGAACACACCTCTCAGATTGGCTAAGAGGACCAGAGAAGATAATGATAAATGTTGAAGGGAATGTGGGAAAAGTGGTACACTAATACATTGTTGGTGGAGTTGTGAACTGATCCAACCATTCTGGAGAGCAATCTGAACTATGCCCAAAGGGTTATCAAACTTTGATATGCCCGTTGATCCAGCAGTGTCTCTACTGGGTCTATATTCCAAAGAGATCATAAAAAAAGAAAAGGGATCCATACATACAAAAATGTTTGTAGCAGTTCTTTTTGTAGTGAAAAAGAATTGGAAACTGAGTGGATGCCCATCAGTTGGGGAACAAATGACTAAGTGATGGTTTATGAATATTATGTAATATTATTGTTCTATAAAAAATGAGCAACAGAATCATTTCAGAAAATCCTGAAAAAACTTACATAAACTGATGCTAAGTTAAATGAGTAGATCCAAGAGAACACTGTATATAGCAACAACATGATTATGTGATCAGCTCTGATGGATGTGGCTTTTTTCAAGACTGAAGTGATTCAGGCCAATTCCAACAGACAGAGAGAGCCATCTGCAACCAGAAAGAGATTTGTGGGGACTGAATATGGATCACAACATAGTATTTTCACCCTTTTGGTTGTTGTTTGCTTGCCTTTTGTTTCTGTTTTTTTCCTTTTTGATCTGATTTTTCTTGTGTGACATAATATATATGGAAATATGTATAAAAGAACTGCACATGCTTAACATATATCATATTACTTGCTGTCTGGGGAAGTGAAGGCAAGGGAAGGAGAAAAATTTGGAACACAAAGTTTTGCATGATGAATGCAGAAAAATATCTGAATATATTTTGAAAATAAAAAGCTATTAAAATAAAAAATGTAAGTGAGAGGGGCTTCTTTCTAGTATCTTCAAATATGCACTATGCTTGATATTTTAAAATGTTTTTAATTGCTAATCAGCTCTTTAAAATCTTTTTTTTTAATCAAATAGTGTTGGAAGAGAGAAAATGATGAACCTCAAAGTCAAACTGTTAGAAATCAACTGTCTGATGAAGATCAGTCAGAAATTTTAAAGGGATCTTTGAAATGTAGAATAAATCAATAAAGCCTACAATTTGATTCTGAAAAAATGACTCCATACACACAACTCAACAATTTTCCTATTTCAGAAAAAAGTACATTTGTACTTTTTTGACTATATATCCTTCACTATTCTTCCTGTAAACAGATGATTAAAGTAGAAAATGTCCATTTCTAATCCAGGATGCTTGAAAATCTGTGTATTTGAAAAGAAAGGAGAAAAACTAGTCCCATGATCCTTTATAAACCAAGAGCCTTAGGAGTTCTTTTTACAATTTTAATTTTCCTTCTAATGCTATAAATTTTAAAGAAACTGTCAGCCTTTCTCTAACATCATTGTCAGCGTGCACCTTGGCATCTATTTAATAGCACAGCCAAGATGACTATTATTAGCAAAGGAGTATGATGCTATTTTTTAACATTTTATTAATAATGCATTATGTTTACATAGCATCTTTCCTCTCAAGCACTCAAAGTTCTTTGGATATCAGCTTATAAATCTCTTGGGGGTCCCTTACCCACAGAGTTGTTTGGTGGCAGGGAAAAGAGTAAGAATATAAAGTTGTTTTTAAAACAAGTTTAAATGCAAGAATTTAAGAAGTTTTTCCAAGCCCACCTATTTATTAACCAGTCAATTTAGAAACAGAATCTACCTCATTTAATTTACAAGTTAGTGCTCTGACTTATAGACCATCCGCCACTTTCATGTTTTAGACCATACACGTGACATCTTATAAACATTCACTCCAGAGACTGATGAGATTTGGGACACTGCCTAGATTCTGGTCAGGAAGAAGCAGGCAAAACAAATGCTGCTTGCTCAGTCTTTTCTTTGATACTACTTTGCTCCTATATTGGGAACAAAGGTGGAAATATTTGGGGAAAGTGAATAAGAAGAAAGCAGATGAAAAATATAGATGATGTAGCCTGACCAGCAATAGAATGGACACCCACAATCCTGAATAGAAGTTGTACTGGAAGGTAGGAGAGGTACAACAACCAAGAATAAGCAATCTCCTCCAACCCACTTCATCTTCCCTGATAAAGCAAGAAGTCATTTAAGTGAGGGAGTGGGGTACTTTTTAAGAGAATAGACAAGCCAATTATTATCCACTGCTCTCAAAATTCTCTTGTTCTTTAGTTTTATAATTCCCACATTGCCTTTAATTCCAATTACTCTTGTTTCAGACACAATCATCATTTCCTCAAGAATAGTTAAAAGCTGTCAGATATTTGCACCCTAATTTAAGGGTAAAGGGTGCTAATTACAGATGTGATTGAGAGTCTCTAAGTGTAATTAGTTGAAAGTATTAATTTTCAGCTCTAAAGGTGATATATCAAAACCTTCATAGATACTTGACTCCTTACTTCAACCTTTCCTCTCCAAATGTATACAAAAAACCTTCTCATAGTTGCTATTGTAGTGAGTAGCTAGACCCTAACCAATTAATGCAATTGTATGCTTCAACTTTTATTAGTAAAACTTAATTTATTTTTAATCTTATAAATTCTAAACTACCTGCTTTTTTTAAATAGGAGAGCAAAATTCAAAAGGCGAGTGATGAAAGGCTTCTTTTCATCTTTCCTTTTAGCTAAATTTTAAAATATGTACTTCTCACAATTAATCAAATTAATTGAAAATGTAATGTTTAATATTTGATTTATGATCTTTCATGCCAGATTTCAAAGTATTAAAATATTCCACAATAGAGACCCTTCTAATTTTAGTAATAAATAGACAGTACCATGGAGAGAGCACTGAATCTATCATCAGGAAGACCCAACTTCCAAACCTGTTTAAGAAAGACACATGTTTTTGTTATTATTTCTCCTTTGTTCTTGAAGAGCACTTTGACATCAGGATGGTGATGCCATGGTATGCAAGTGAATTCGATTTAAGTAACTGTGCAAAGTCACCAGTCTCACTATCTCCTCCAGATCTCTCTGTGTCTAGTGGTCAGATACAGGTCAATTCAGCTGGAAATGGCTCTAGATGCAAAGGGAGATCTTGATCTTTTTAAGCTAAGGTCTTCAACAGATCTCAGTTTGTAAGACAAAACTCATTCAGTGATTAATGGTGATCAGGATGCTGAGAAAATATGCATGCCTTTACTCCATTAAGATTGACTGAAGGAGCCTGGTATGTTTAGTAATTCTGGTACCATAGTGGCTAAGTGACACTGGATCAGTCACTTTGATTCTGTCTACTTCAGTTTTTATATTTGTAAAATAGGATTAATGAATGAATAAAGCATTTATTGAGCATTACTATGTTCAGAGAACTGTGCTAGATGCTGAGAATATAAAAAGAAAATTAAGAACCCCCTATTTTAAAAGCAATTCCCATTTTTATGCAAAAGATGATGAAGGTTTCCACAGCACATCGGAGAGAAATATCCCATGATTCTTAGGGTACAGCAAGGCTGTTGTGAGAATAAAAGATGATCATATTTATAAAAGTACTCTGCAAACCTTCATGTACTATTTTTTATTTTTGTAAACATTTTATTTATATTACTTGAATAAAAAATGGGAAAAGGAAAAAAAAAACATTTCCAGGTACATAGCAGAATATAACAGAGGATTCTATACAGAACAATATATTTCCATTTCAAGAAAACTTATGTAATAAATAATACATACTGTTTTCAAAGGTACCCAGCTATTCTTTGCTTTCTAGTTGGCTTTCTAATGTTCTCTGCTGTGTATTTATTTTATTTTATTCTTCTCATCACACTCCTCGCAAAAAAGGTTACAATTCAACATAGGCATATACATACATACATATGGGTATATAAACATATACATGTATGTCAGACCACCTAAAAGTATACACCTATATGTAACACAATGCTATGCTTATTTCCTTCTATCTAGGTGGATAGTATCCTCCTTCTTAAGTCTAAGTCTTTCCATGTTTTTCTAAATCAACTAGCTTATCATTTCCTTCACCACAGTCATAGTCCAACCCAATCACATCCTAACTAAAAGATTATCAATGAAAACTTTTCTTGGCTTCATAACTTTTATTTTTAAGGAAATTTTAAATTTAAAATATAAAAATATCAATTTTATATTTTAACAATGCCTTCAGCTTATAATATAGCTTAAGGTCTGATAACTACTGAATCTGCTTCCTTTACATCATTTCCCTCTGGTTTCTTTAAAGCTCTTGGTCTTTTGTTCATCCAAATGAACTTGGTCATTATTTTTTCTAGCTTAATAATATAGTTTTTAATCATTTAATTGTGACAACACTGCATAAATAGGTTAGTTAAGTAAAATTCTCATTTAAAAATTATATTGGCTTTGCCTATCATGAACAATAAACATTACTTCAAATATTTAGATCTGACTTAATTTGCATAAAAATATAGTATGTTTATGCTCATATAGTTTCTGTGATTGTTTTAGAAGGTTTTTATGCCATCTAGTTATTTTAAATGGTCTAAAATAATGTTGAATAATATTGCTGATACATAATGTAATTTTCCCATTTTTCTCTTTTGATTAAATCTATTTTAGCTTTAACTTTATTATTTTTATGATATTATATATCATTATTACTATGCCTGCTTTTTTAACATAATAATTTCTACTCCTGACCTTTATTTGATCTTTAGATAATATTTCTCATTTTTATAGCATTTTCATTATTGAATTCAAATTCTTAAATTTGCTATCAGATTCCATTTTATAAGCTAATTCATCCCATTCACCTTCTAAGCTATAATTATTTGTTGTGTATTTTTCTCCTTCCTATTTTCCCTCACTATATTTTTCACCCTATTTACCCTATCCTTCCTTACTTTCCTTGCTTTCCTAGTCTAAAATCTACCTCCCCAGTCCCTCCTTTATTCTTGACTCCCACTCTTATCTGTGGATAAGAATATAACCTTACCTTATTATTTCTTTCTGGATTTAGAAGACTTTTATAACCCTTCTAGATATATATATATATATGTTATTTCCTCTTTAACCCATTTCTGATGAGAGTAAGATTCCAGCACTATCTGCCCTCCCCACTATTAGCTTTTTCTGTAACATTTTCCTTTTATGCCTCATTTTTATGAGATAATTGCTCCTTTTTGCATTTCTCCATATACTTTCGTTTTTTCCATTAAACTCAGTTCAACCCAAGTCCTTCTTTCAAACTACCCAAATAATGATAACAGCCATAAGAACACTCATTATATTTTTACATATAATAAGTACACAATTTGACCTTATTGAGTCCCTTATAAATTGGTCTTTGATGTTTTACCTTTTATTTATAATGGATGTTATATATTGGATTTTCCCTTAAATTCTGCTGTTTTGTTATAAATACTTGAAAGTTTTTCAATTCATTAAATATCCTTTTTATTTTCATTCAGGATTACACTTAACTTTGTGGGTAAGTGACCCTTGGCCTTATTCTCAGATCCTTTGCTCTACAAAATATGATATTTGATGATTTACAATTCTTCACATAGTAGCTGCTAGGTCTTCTGTAATACTTTTTAACTCTATGCTATTTACATTGTTGTTATTTTTTTCTTGTTGCTTCCAATAATTTCTCCTTAATCTGGGAGTTTTGGAACTGGCTATAATGTTCTCATGAGTTTTCCTCTTGAGATCTCTTTCAGGTAGTGATAGTAGATTGTTTCTATTTCTGTTTTGCTTTTTTGTCCTAGAACTTCAGGGAAATTCTCCTTGATAATTTCTTGTAATATTGTATTTAGATTTTTTTATTGTAATTTCCAGGAATTCTAACTACTCTTATATTATTTCTCCTTAATCTGTTTTACAGATCAGTTCTTTTTCTGATGGGATGTTTTACATTCTTTTTTTTAAATTCTTATCTTTTATATTATTTTATTGTTTCTTCGCTTCTAAGAATGTCATTAGCTTCCCTTTGCCCAATTCTACTTTTCATGGAATTATTTTCCTTCTTTAAGTTTTTAATTCTCTATTTCAAATTAGTTGACTTTATTTTCATAATATTCTTGATTTTCTTGGATTTCTCTTCATCTTATTTCTTTTTTTTCCTGATCTCTCTTATTTGATATTTAAAGTCCTTCTTAAGTTCTTCTAAGAACTCTTTTTTGGAACCATTTGGCATTTCTCATTGAAAAAGGAGTGGCTTTTTTAGTTCCATTATCTTCTTCTGTATATGAATCCAGATCTTCTCTATTGCCATGGTTGAGTTCTTTCTCCTTGGCTTACTGATTTTTTTAAATAAATTTGGTTTTTTTTTTAGCAGCTATCATTATAATCACTTTCTAGTCTTAAGGATGAAGAATAATGCCCCTAGCCTTACAGTTATTTTCTGTCCTGAGGTCCTTGGGATTTTCTCTCTACTCCTAATCCCAGAAACATTGTCCTACAAATGATCTTGCTCCCTACAGCTGCATCAGTCCTCTCTGCCCTGGAAGTGAAACCAAGGACTCTACTCTCCTTCCAATCCCCTCAGCCAGAAGGATTTCTATCCCTCTGCTTTTGCACATTCCAGATGTGTGTTAGCTCTTTCCCTGTAGCAGTAGCATTGGACACCTCTGTTCAGTTCAGCTCTGGTTAACATCTCTCAACAGTGGAAGGTCCTTTAATCTTTTCCTATTCAACCATCAGACTCAATACACTCTCTGTGACATGAAAGTTTTTAAGATTGAGTCTGTCCCTCCCCAAACCCAGCTGCTCCCAGGGCTTGACATTTGTTGAGTCTACAGAATTGGCTTTGAGTTGTTTGTGCTTCACTCCTTCCAACCTCCACCTCTGGAAGTCAAGTCTTTCTTAGGGTCTTCTCAAGCTGTCTTAGGAAAACTGTTTTGTTGTTTATTTCAAGCTACTCAACATTCCCTCTCAACTGATGTTCTGTCTTTTTGCGTGTATGGAGGAAATTTGGAGAACTAAAAGTTTTCTGATCTTCTCTACTATCTTTTTGTAAATGCTAATCATTATTCATTATAATTTATGGAAATTATTTAAATGTTTGACCAATGATGAAAACTAAAACATCAAGTTGTGAACACACACTTTATTTATGGATATTTGATAGAGAAGTTACATTAGTAAAGTCTTGGCTTTTGTGTATAAGTGTTCAAAAGGTAAGGTAGTCAATAAAAGCCTTTTTTTCCAATTGAAATGGGTGGGTGAAGACAGGTAGAAAAATGTGTTATAATACAAACGGGTTTTACAGGAATGCAAACTCTCCAACACAGAAACAATAACTAATATTTATATACCACTTACTATGTGCCAGGTACTAAACTAAGTGCTTTGCAATTATAATCTCATTTGTTTGTCACAACAACCCTGAAGTTAGGTGCTGCTTTATCCTTTTACAGTTGAGGAAACTGAGGCAGACAGAACTTAGGTGACTTGCTTAGAGTCACACAGTTTGTAAGTGTGAAACTGGATTTGAATTTGAGTCTTCCTGACTTGATGCTCAGCATTCGATCCACTGGGCCACCTAGTGACCTGAAATATGTTGCATGCTGTCCAAGAAAAGAAAAAAAAAACAAAAATTACATCTTAAAAATGGGGCCTACTTTAGTAGTTTGAATATTCAGAAATCTATAGATTAATTTCTGGGAAATTGGGAAAGCTTCTTCCGATCAGGATTATTTTTCTAAACAGGTTGTCACTGCCTGAAAGTCTTCCTTTACAGATTAATAGAATTCTAGGTTTGGGAAAAGCCCAAGCTCAAGTTCCCTCCCAAAGAAGGACCACCTGTTATAGTAATGCTAAAAGAGAGTTTTTCAGTCTCTGGTTGTATTTTTCTAAGTACCTTGATATTTTCAGGATGTGAGTTTTTCTGTAGCTGGACAGAAAATGATGAGAAAATTCTTACATAAAACCCAAATCCAACTCTCACTAACCTCCATTCATGGATCATATTGCTCTCCTTTAGAGCTATTCAGATTAAGATTTATTCCTTTTCCACATGGCTGCTTTTTATAAAGAGAGCATCTATTTCCTTTTATATATGTTAAAAACCTAGAAGTGCATCTATTCCTACATACAGTATAGTTTCTAACCTTTTGCCATTTTGACTGTGCTATTTTAGATTCTATTTAAATTATTAGAATCCCCTTTAAAATGTGACACTCAGGAACAATACTTTAAATGTGATCAAAAAGCACAAACTACTATGGATCTTTTTAAAGACATTCATTCCTTTGGGATAATAAAATCTATTATTAAATAGATTTTATTAGATTTAGATAGATTAGATAAGAGCGATAGAGAGATAATAACATTATTTATTCATTTGTGTACACATTCATTAATTTATTTTGAAAAACTTAAGATTTAAGAATCAATGAGACAATTTAGATTCGTTTAAACTCAATAATAATTACAGTAAGGACCCCAATTCACTAAACAATATTATGCTGTGAGGGATTTTAATTTGTGATTTCACGGATATGTTGAAGAAGTTTTCTCAGTGACAGATGAATAGATATTCTGTAATTTCTAGAAGACTGACTAAGGGGACATCTAGATGGTACAGTGGATAGAGCATTGAATTCAAATCTGGTCTCGGACAATTAGCTGTGTAATCCTGGTTAAGGCAAATTGACTAGAAGTTATGTAATTTGCCAAAGGTCAAATAGTCGGTACATATATCAGAACTTGAACTTGACCTTAAATACATATATATTCCTTAGGCAAAAATGACCAAGGTTTGTGACTCTAAGTCCAATACCTTATCACATGTTGGCTTGTGGACTCACTTTAATGGACTAAGCCAGATTGACAATATATTAAACATATGCCAAAGGTAATAATATAATAAGCTCTCTGCTTTGGGAAATTTTTTTTAAACCAGTGGCCCAAGCATCATATCAAAAAGGCATAGCAAGATAAGAATTTAGTGAAAAAAACCCTAAGTACTTTAGTACAGGGCTTGTTAAATTTTTTCCACTCATGACCCCTTTTTATCTGAGAAATTGTTGCCTGATCCTATGGGTATAAGAACATAAAATAGGTATACAAATCAAACATATACTGATAATAAATCATAATTTCATGACCCCTACATTCAGTTACAGGACTTCTTTTGGGGTCACAAAACATACTTTAAGAAGTTGGCTTTAATAGATTACAATTTCAGTGTAAGCCTCAAATTTGACATGGCAAGCAAAAAAAAATGTCATGAACACTATTTAAGGGAGGCAAATAAAAGATAGTATCATAAAAAATATTCAATTCTAGCATTACATAGTAGGAAGGACATTGACAAAACAGAGACTATATCCCCAGACAGATCCCCAAAGTGGTGACAGAACTAAGGACCAAGACACAAAGGGATTCGTTTTAAAAACAAGTGATATTTAGACATAAGGAGAAAAGACTTAAAAGGTTAAAAAGTTGGGAGGTAAAGAGAGAAGCTGAAAGCTGTCAATTTTTAAACAGATTCTATGTAAATGTAGGATCAGAATTATTCAGCTTGGTCCCAAAAGGCAATGAGGGCAATGGATAGAAGTTGAAAAGTGGTGAATTTAGACTTGAAATAAGCACAATTTTCCTAACAATTAACTTATTTTTGTTGTTGTTATTGTTGTTTGGGGGAACTAATCAGAGTTGAGACTTGTCCAAGGTAACACAGCTAATAAGTGTCTGAGGTCGAATTTGAACTCAAGTCCTGTTGATTTCAGGATTGATTTTCTATTCACTCTGCCACCTAGTTACACCCCTCACCCCAATTAAAATATCTAAAGGAAGGAAATGGGTATACCTTGGGAAGGAGTTTATCAATAGTCATACAAAGGACAATGTTAACAGCTAACACACAGAAGCTCATTAATTTTCAGAAAGCACTGTTCATAAATTATCTTTTTTGAGTCTCAAAACAAGCCTTTGAAAAATGACCTATATGTACAAAAATATTGATAGCAACACTCTTGGCAAAAATGATCTTTGGTGTTTTTCTGCTTTCTTTTAGTATCTTCTCACACTGCAATGAGTGAGTCCCTCATCTATACTCTTTGAGCTATAAGTACTCTCAGATTATCCTTTAATTATCTAGGTACCTTATTCAGAGCTATCTTCTTCATAAGTACACACAATGATCCCAAACTATTTGTTTAACATCTCTAATATTCCTCACCAATTCCTATAAGATTCTATTAAGCTTTAGAAAAACGGATCAAAACAATTTATAAAAATATATGAATATGTTACATTGGAGAGAGCAGTGGATTTCAGAGTAAGAAAGACCTGGGTTCAAATCCAACCTCATTTACTAGCTGTTTGTCTCTGGACAAATCCCTTGAACTCAATCTATGCCAGTTTCCTTGTCTGTAAAATGAGCATAATAACAGTCCCTAACTCCCGGGGTTGTTGTGAGGATATAATGAGATGATATTAATAAAACATTTTGTAAATTTTAAAGCATACACATTACCTATTATTCATAATAATATATTAACATGAATATTAGAGATCATATCACAAAAATGGAAGAGAATATATGATGCAAGGTTATAGGTAGGAGATATATTCTTAACCAGCAGGAGACTTAAAAAATTATGATAAAATAGATAATTTTGATTATGTGAAACTGAAAAGCTTCTGCACAAATAAAACTGATACATTTAAAGAAGAAGGGAAACAGTAAAATAAATAGAGACCTTTTCATCAAAATTTCTTAGCAAAGGGTTCAATATTCAAGATATATAGATAACTAACACAAATGTAACAGGATCAAAAGCCATTCCCCAATAGATAAGTAGTCATAAGATGTGAACATTCTCAAAAAATTGCAAATTATTTACAACCATATGAAAGATTGTTCCAAACAGCCATTAATAAGAAGAACCTAAATAAAATGAACCCATGGATTTTACTTTATATTCAGCAAATGGCAAAGAAAAATAAAAGATTATAATTGTCAATGTTAAAGAGAAAGATTGGCACACTGAGGCATTGTTGATGTATAATTCAGTTCAGCCAGAATGGTCTACTTGTTGACATGACACTATTTCTTGCTTACGTATGTTTGCATTAATTGTCTCTCATGCTTGGAATCATCCCTCTTTGACTTCTGTTTCTTAGAAGCTCAAATTTTCTTCAAGGCTCAGCTCAAATGATACTTTCTGTATTCTTTTCTGACCTTCCCTCAACCAATTGCTGTTATAATCTTTCCAGAAAAAATTATCTTGTCATTATTTTATATTTTTGTAAATTATACATAAATATTACATATAACAAATACATAATGTTACATATATTTTTATTTTACATTTGAATATGTTCACATATGTCTAGATAGATTGTAAACTCCTTAAAGTCAGATAACGTTTTAATTTTGTCTGTATTCCCAGTATTTAATATACTGCATGCCTCATGATATGTTACTTTAAAATAATTGAAGTTAATTGATGGACAGGTTAACAAACCTGTGTAATTCTAAAAATATTTTGATAATTATATCAGTGTAATCGATTCCCTTTGTAATCATGTGTATTTTATTTTATGCATTTTAGAAATAATTATTTGAGAAAGGAGTCCATAGGTTTTTTTAGACTACCAAAGGAGTCCATGAAACAAAACAGGTTAAGAAATCCCATTTTAAAGATAGAAATTTTGAAATAGTAAACAATATTACATGAGAATAGCACTTGCATAATGAACTAAAGTTAATGAAACCAATTTAAACATTCAACAAGATGATAGAAATAATGAGTCTCATTTTTCTGTGCCCCTAGTTCAGTTTCCAAAAGACCAAAGTAGCTTGCAAACTTGAAAAGTCCAGAATGGCCCACAGAGATACCTAAATCTGATTCACTTCAGGCCACAGATAACTGACTTTCCCCCCATCTCTCACTGAAATACAAGTATCGAAAAATCTTTTTAGTATTGAAGTTGAATAATGTCCAAGGTATCTCCCTAATTATATAAAGGTTAGATCAAGCAAATAATCAAATTCAAAAGAAAAGAGAGTCAGAGGGTGGTTACATGGTTTCATTCTCCACAAATGAAGAAAATAAATCAATTATAATAGGACAAATATAATAGATAAAGATCATTTTAGGGATGTTAAAGATCCAACTACATCCAAATCCAGAAAACTTCAGTCCTAGTTCTGACATCTATGAAACTATTTTGGGGGAGGCTAATGTATAAACAATAAAAGATCTCTCCTTGCCAATTGCATTTAAGTAATACTTAAAAGGCAAAAAGGGACGAGGAGAAAGGAATAAATAATAGGTACACTAGTTGAAGATGGCTAATACTGCAGAGAGAAGCACAGTTTGTTCTTTGACCCATTGTGTTTTCTTCCTGTCTATTTCTTCCTTCCTTCCTTCCTCCCTCGATCCTTCCTTCCCTTCCTCCCTCCCTTCCTTCTTCTTTCTGTTTTTCTCTCGCTTCCTTCCTCCCTCCTCTCTCCCTTCCTTCCTTCCTTTCTTCCTTCTCCCCTCCCTCCCTCCCTTTCTTCTTTTCTTCCTTCCTTCCTTCCTTCTTCCTTCCTTCTTCCCTTCTTTTTCCTCCCTCCCTCTTTGCCTCTCTCCATCCAGTCTTCCTTCCTTCCTTCATTCCTTCCTTCCTTCCTTCCTTCCTTCTTTCCTTTTTTCCTTCATTTCCTTCCTCTCTCCTTCCTCCTTTCATTCCCTCCCTCCTTTTCTTTACTCCTCCTTTCCTTCTATTTCTCTTTCTGTGTGTGTGTATGTCTGATTGACACTCTCCTTTCACATTTGCTAACTACACTAGTTGTTCTAGGTCTATGCTTCTAGGAATAAAATGGGATTTAATGCCTGATTTGTTAAGTAGCTCATTATATGCCAGATGTAAGAAACACAAAAACAAAAGTAAGATTGTATCTGACATCAAGAAGTTTACAATCTACCTGGGGGAGACAATATTGGCATATATGTGGGCGTATTCAAAATAGATACCAAATAATCACAAGGTAATTTTTGTGCCTATTATGTGCCAGACATTGTATAAAGCACTGGGAATACAAAGAAAGTTTTAAAAAATCCCTGTTCTCAAAAAACCCATAGCCTAACAGAGGAGGCAACATGCAAATAGTACAAATTACACATATGATTAATTAGGGGTAATCAACAGAGGAAAAGCCCTAGAATTAAGGAAAATGGGAAAGCTTCCTGTAGAAAGTAGGGTGTTATCTAGGATTTAAAGAATGCCTCAGGGCAGAGATGAGAAGGGAGAACATCTAAGGAATGGGGGATAGCTAATGAAAAGGAATGAAGTCAGGAAATAGGATGTCTTTTGGGGGCACAACAAGGAGAGTGGTATTGCTGAAATAAAGAGTATGAGGGAGGGAGAGGGAGAATTTGAGAAAACTGAAAAGCAGGAGGGAGCAGATTATATAGGGCTTTGATTTTATATTTGATCCTGGAGGTTATAGGGAAAACTGGATAGGAATCATCTTTATTGGGTAGGAGTTTGATATATTCAGACTTCAGTTTTAGGAGTGGTGTTTAATAAGGCTAGAAAAGTAAGCTAGTGACAGTCAGTAATTGTTAAACATAAGAATTTATATTTGAACCTAGAGCCAGAAGGGAGTCACTGGAATTTAATTAGTAGAAGAATATCTTGGCTAAAAAAGGGGGCTGGGGGCTTTTATTTTGGCAGCTGTGTGGAAGATGGTTTGGAATGGGAAGACTTGACATAGAGAAATCAATTAAGAGGCCCATTGCAGTAGTGCAGGTAAGAGGTATTGAGAACCTAACAGTTGTGCTTCTGATATTGATGAGAAGTCAATGGATTTGAGAGATGTTTGGGGAGATAGAAATGACAGCATTTAGCAATGGATTGGATGTGAGTGAAAATGAGAAATCTGGAATGATACAGAAACTGAAAACCCATGTGAACTTGCCTGTAATATTTTTTTTTTTAAAAAAGAAACCTCCAAACATCATAACAGTAGCAGATCTCCATTCTTAACTAGCTACTTTTCCAAAAAAAACCCTAGAATGTTCCTTATAATCACAATTTCAAACCATTAAGCCAATGTTATCTCATTCAGTCAGTCCTATCTCCAAGAAGCAAAACAAAAATAAGCTGCTGCACAGATATGCAAAGGTTGGTACTATAGACACACTCTCAGTGCACTCTGAATGGTTTTCTACTAGAATTTTGAGTCCATATACATTCAGATATTCTTATAATCAAAACCAAACATTTACAAGACAAAGAATGTAGGTTAAGTAACAAAAGAAGAAAAATAGGTACTGAAAAATCAAAACTCAAGAATTTAAGCAGAGTAACTGTTGGTCTTTCCAAACTTAGTGCAAAAGACCCAGAAAATGAAAGTGTTAATACTGATGGGACCAGACAGATTAATTGTATCAGTTGACAAAATAATTCTTGTAAAATTCAAAAGTAATTTTCCAGCAATTTACTATAGTTTCTCTTATCTGTGCAAGTACTATAATTACAACTAGTTACAAGCAAATATTATAATTTCGTTTTGAAGTAAAATTTTTATTTTATCTCTGTTGTCACTTATGGAGTTTTTAAAAAGACAATGAATTGAGTCAATTCAGTTTAGTCTTTTTTAGGTATTCTTAAATGTGACCCTCTGTAGGGAAATAATAACATATAGTACCTATTTTCTTGGTACTCATGATTTAACATACAAATCCCTTAATTGGGACCATAGGCACAAACATGATGGGGGAGAGGGATTACATTATGATAAATCCTCCATTGACTGGAAGATGATAATTTCCTCCTCTGTAAAATTATAGAGTTGGACTAGATAATATCTAAAATGAGTACATCAGTCAGTAAACATTCATTAAGTACCTATTAAGGAAAGGAGAATATTATCATTTAACTCCAGGTGGTATTATATTATTACAATAAATGAATCTCTGATGAAAATTCTTCTATTTATCCATTCCAGATCACTGTTGTTTACCTGGCAGCTTCCTAAAATCCTCAGAATAGTTCTTTTTTTTTTCTTCTCAAACTCCAGCTGGCTTTATATAAAATTAATTTATCTACTTTAAAAAGCACATTATCTGAAAAAAAGAAGTGACAATTAATGTTAAAGAGGATGCCAGTCTTTTTCATACAGAGATCACTATCACTAGTCCCTCTTTAACTACAACCCCAAACAAAATACTTGGCTTAAATTTTCAGTGAAATTTTGGTTGACCAGAACCTTTAATTAATAAATGGAAATTTTAATTAACCTCAAATAAATGGAACCCTTAATTAACGATGACTTTATATCTGCATGAAAATTCTTATTAAAATGAAGAAAGTTGATGTTGAGAATTTGTAGAACAAACAAACAACTTTCAAAAAATGGCAAGAGTCAAGGAATATGTAAAACCTAATCTTCAGCAAATATTGGAATTGAAAGCATCTGTTGATTTTAAGTTATTATTTTTTAAAGATCCTTCTAAAATACTAATACTAATAATTCTTCAACACTTTCTCCCAACCCTTAGGGTTCAATCCATTTTTCTAACAGTATGTCTTTTCCCTTGCTATCCTTCTCTCTCTCTCTCTCTCTCTCTCTCTCTCTCTCTCCTCCCCTGTCCATTAATTCTATTTAATTCTCAGCTGACTGACATCAAATCTCTGCTCACTGATAATTTCAGCATTAGTTGATAGCCCTTAAAGTCTGGAAATGAAATTCAATTTTGGCTACTTACTACCTGTCTGATATTGGATAGATAATAGCTTGTCTCCTGGTATTAAAATTAAGAGCCAGTAGGAATCTTTTAGAAAGGGAGAATTGTCTTTTGCCTTGTAACCTCAGCTCTTTGCATAGTGCCTGGCACTAGTAGATACTTAATGAATGCTTACTGACTGATGTATTCATTTTACATATTATCTAATCCAACATTATAATTTTACAGAGGAGGAAATTATGATCTTTCAGTGAATGGATTTATCATAATGCAACTCCCCTCCCCCATGTTTGTGCCTTGTGCCCAATTAAAAGATTTGTATTTTAAATCATGAGTCCCAAGAAGATGGATACTGAATGTTAACATTTGCCTATAGAGAATCACATACAAGTGAGTAGTTGTTAAAAGTACTTATTTACATGGTGATGATGGACTAAACCAATCTAGAATATGGAGGAAAAAAAACTGGATGAGATCTTTGCAAAAGTATTTAGGGGTTGCTATCTAGAAGTAGACCAGAAATCAAATTTTGGATTTTTCCGCTTTTCTCATCTTTAGATCATTATAAATAAGTCACATTTTTGTCCATGTCTTCTTCACAAAAGGAAGAAGCAAACAACTTTACAAAGTCCCACTATCAGAGTACTGATAAAAGCAAATATTAGAACCAAAACTATCCATCATTAAGGGAGAGCCAATAATTACATTAAAAAGAAAACATGGAAACCAAAGGAAGGGAGACACTCCTAAACTTACTGGGGCTGTGGATTGCAGATATGCTGCAATTCTACTGCAAAATTTCTTGGTAAGTGACAGGGAGCAGGGAATGAAAGTTAGATCTCCTGTGAGAAGAAAGACAATTTTGGGGGAGAGAGGGGAATGTCAAGATTTTAAATTGTGCTTAGAGACGTGGATAGTGGAAAGAGTGTTAGAATCACAGTCAGGAGGAAACAGAGCTCTATTCCTACCTGACATTTGCTAGTTTTACAATAATAGATACCACTTTCATCCCCAATTTCCTCTTCAGGAAACCTTTAATCTCCCCTACTTATCCCAAACCCTCCTCAAGTCCTCCTTTCAAGTGGCCTAATTCAGAAAGGGAGAAGGGCCTCTATTATACACATCTAAAGCAAAGTAAAAGAGGAGAATTGGACTGCTATAGAATCTATCAACTCAGGAAATGCTTTAATTTCATACTTGGACATTATTTCCACAGGCATGTTACATGCTTCTCTGGTGGAGATACTGGCAAAATGGAGCCGGTGCAGAAATAATCCACTTAGAAAAACCTTAGAATGTCTTTTACTAGACTAATATTGCCAATGTTCTGACAGAACCACATAAATGGGAATTCGCGTTCCTAACATGAAGCGTGGGCATAAAATGACATTAAAATATAAGTGAGATATACACAAATATAGATATATACATTAGGAAATTTCTAGACCAGAAAAAAAAGCCTTAAAGTCAGCATACCATAATTTGTTTCTAAGCATGGATAAGTGTGAAGAATGACATTTTAAACTTCATTCTGTGGCATTTTCCCCATCCTCCCAAATCCCCCTATTTCATGAGCAATGCTTTTATACTGACAATCTGGTACACATGGCATATAACATGCCATGTCAGAAGCTGAAATTCGTAATCTGGTCCTGTGTATCTTTTTCCCTGGAAAGTTATAGAGTATATTCTACTCTTCCTTAGCTAAGTAGAAGTCTTTTAAAAATTCAACTATATCTAACCTGAAAAGTTTTATGTTGGCTGTCTTCTTCCTTGGCTGAGGGATAAGAGAAAGACAACTAGATTGGAAGTCATCAAGTCTAGGGTCTTATACTGGCCCTTACAGCTGTTTAGCTGTGAGATCTTCAACAAATCACTTGATATTTTTATCCTCTATGAAAAAATGACATTCTCTAAGTTCTGTTCACATTCTAATGAGTCTATTCTATTTTAAATGTTGGGAGAGTAACATTTCTAATTTGCATTAGAATTTTGGCTATCACTGAAGATATTAATTCTTATTCACTATGAGTCAAAGGCCCTAGTATATTTGCATAATTTAAATGGTGGAATTAGACAGTAGGCATTTTATAGCCACTAGTAAGTTAAAAATAAGTTTTCCACTGAGCAGATAACACATTATTATGGGTTTTTTCTCATTTATCACCAGAGCACTGTCAGATAATGGTCAAGATATAATTGAAAACTTAGCATCTTTCTTATTTCTGCAAGTTCTCTGTGACCTACAGATTGTGCTATTTTGAAGGGCTGACAAATTTCTTAGAGAAGGGGGAAAATACAAATAAAATTTTAAAAGGAAAATGTCATTTATCCATGACTCACTGAGTTGGTTCAAAATGCCTTTAAAATTATACTAATTTGTGCTATAACAACAGTGTCACTTATCATAGCTTGGAGATAGCATTGAATTTGGAATAAATATCTTAGTGGACAGTGCTGGGTTTTGATTCAGGAAGATCTAGTTGTAAAATATATCTCAGACACAAAATATTTCTGTGACCCCAGGCAAACTACATCCCTACTTTGAGGGTTCAAGTTCTTCGTCTAAAAAATGAAGATAATCAAATGAAATAATGACTAAAACACTTTGCACACCTTGAATTATTGTCAACTATTTCTAATTCTTCTTAGAAATAATAGAAAAACTTCTTTACAAAAATAATCTCAGTTACAAAATGGTCTTTTGACTTGGACCCTAAAGGTCTAGTATATAACAAAAATATTTACCAAAACATTTTATATCCTCCTATTGCTGTCCTTTTTAGTTGTGTCCAATTCTTTATCACCTCATTTGGGATTCTCTGGGTAAAGATGACAATATAGTTTGCTGCTTCCTTCTCCTCATTTTATAGATGAGGAAATTGAGGGAAACAGAGTTAAGTGACCTGCTCAGGGTCACCCAACTGATAAATGTATGAAATTATATTTGAACTCATTTTCCTAACTCCAGGCTGGCACTCTATCTACTACTTCATCTATCTATCCTTTTTATTTTCTTAAGTGATCACTATACTCAGTATTATACTATTCAATTTACAGGTGGAAAATAAAGGAACAAAAAGGCTAAGACATTTTCGCAAGTATTGAATATATAAAAATATAAATTGGTGCAATTGAAAGGAAGATACTTTATACACTCACAGGTTGTAGCACTATCAAAAGAAAAAATAATCACAGGTGCAGAAAGAACTTAAAGAGTTAAACACATTCTGGGCTGGAAGTATCATTAGCCTAACTCAGAATGGCATTTTTATATTCCCACATTCAAATTGTGTACAGTGGTAATATTAAATAGAAACATTGTATCCCAACTATTAGAACATGTTCCTGGCCTAGCCATCTTTAGGAATAGAATTATTTTAAAACTGATCATTTTACAATACAAAAAGTACTATATAATGAGTAGGGCCAATAAAAGAAAGGGTTGGGGGATCAAAGAAAAAGGAAACATTTTCTTTTTGTAAATCCTGTATATCCCCTCTGAATTTCATTGATTTTTCTCTACCAGGCATATAGAGTGGAGTACATGATACATCAATTTGACTTATGCAAATCTAATTTTACAGGCTCAAAAGAAAGAAAAATAAGTAGATTAACAGGGATAGTGATTCCATTTATCATTTTACACAATAAATGTATGACTTGGAGTTAAACCAGAAATGGAACCTCTTTTTTTAATGGTATTTTATTTTTCCAAATACATGCAAAGATAGTTTTCAACATTGATTTTCACAAGTGTTCCAAATTTTTTCCTTTTCTTCTCCCCTTCTCCTCCTTAAGACAGAAAACAATCTGATGTAGGTTAAATGTGTGCAGTTCTTCTAAACTTATTTCCTTATTTGTCATGCTGAAGAACAAAAAAAAGTCAGAAGAAAAAGGAAAAAAAAGCAAACAAATAGCAACAAAAAAGGTAAAAATATTATACTTTGATCTACATTCAATCTCCATAGTTTTTCTCTCTGGAGTAGAGATGGGAACTTTGAAACTGCCTTCTTATCCTTCTGATGGGCAAGTGAAGGGAGAGGGGAGTGGTAACAGAAAAAGAGAAACAGTAGACAGGGAGTAAGAATACTGCCCAAGGCTTGGACCCAATTCCATTTCACTCACCAGTCAATCTTGAGCCCAAATTTAGGGAGCTAGCCCATGAACCTCCCTTACCTATATAGTTCCAATCTGTCAGATACTGTCTACCTCGGAGACCTGCTTTGAGGAGAATACACTTTAAACTACATGGATTTTTATCTGTTGGTTTGATTTTAGAATCTAACCTCTATATGAACTTTACTATATTTGAAAACTTCCATAACTGTAAAGGGGACCCTCTTAATCTAATCCTGTTCATCTAACCTTGAAGTATATATCTATTTAAAATCATCCCACTGATCAGTAACCATCTGGGGACCCAACTAGGAGGGAGGCACAAGTTATCAACAGTAGATGATGGGTTTTGGGGAAAACAAGATGGGAAGTTTAATACATAAGAAATGATGAATGTCAAGAGGGCACAGCCCTGACCTACATGAGGTCTATACTTCAGAGAAAAGGGAGAGAACCAAGCTGAAAAGACCAAGCTTAAAAGAAAAGTCATATATTGCTGCCTTGCCATTTCTCAAATGCTTAACTTGGACTCTGGAGTCAAACAAAACTTCTTCCAATACAAATTGGAGAAAGTCTGCGTTGCCTTTAATAGGTCAATATTAATACCACTTGCTCATTTATATAGTACTTGCCATGTGCCAGGCATTTTTTATAAATATTATCTCATTTGATCCTTACAACTGCTCCACAAGGTAAATGCTATTATCGTCCCATTTTGCAGCTGAAGAAACTGAAACAAAAAGAAGTTAAATGAATTGTTCCAGGTCACATAGTCTTAAGGCCAGATTTAAAGTAAAGTTTTCCTCCTTCTAGGTCCACTAGGTTCTATCCACTATATTGCCAGCTGTCTCATTACATCTCAAGCTTAATAACTTAGCTATTTAGTTAATAAATAGAAGAATGATAAACTAGAGATAGCATTGACTCAATAAAATTATACAATATCAGTCTTATGATCAGTGTACGTTTTGTAAAAATCATCATTTTGCCCCTCCAAAATTGCTTTGTATTTATTTTACATGTTTTTGTATACTTCAGCAATGTCTATGATGTTGCTGTTAAGTAGAATAAAAATTTCTTAAGGTTGAGTACTATATCATTTTTGCTTTTATATTGCTAGGGACCCATACAGAGTCTTGCAAAACTTAAGTACTTAGTACTCAGTAAATACCTGTTCCATTGATGGGTGGGAGTCACTCATTCATTCCATAAGGGTATATAAGCCAGAAGCTAGGAGCATACAGACACAATAACCTTTGCCCTCAAGCTGACAATGCAGAATTCTGGGAATCATGAAGATCTGAAATCAAAATGGCCTCTTAACACATTATTTGTATGACTCAAGGCAAGTCACTTACCTACTCTCCATCTTGCTCTCCTCCATCTATAAAACTGGGTTATAGGCTGGTTGAAAGGATCAAATGATCCTTTATAAATATGTAAATTGCTTTGCAAGTCTTAACAAACTATATAAATGTTAATGTTATTAAGAGCTTATAGTCTACTGAATGGATATAAGATGAATTTTGGAGGATGGATAGGAATCAGATGGAGGGAATGCATTCTCTTCTGAAGAGAAATAAATAGAGGAATGAGCATAGAAGGATTAAAAGATAGTAAGAAAACTAATCTCGCTTAAAAAGAGCTACTTGGGTGGGATAATTGGAAACAATAAACAGGATGCAGTATTGTAGGCAGCTACCTCATGGCCACCTCACTTTTACAGTAGGGAAAACAGAAAAGAGTCCACTGACAACAGCTAGATTATTCTCATTAGGCTCTTCCAGAACCTACCTTTGGATATAATGATGCCTTTGACCCAAGCCATACATATTATTTTTTTTCCTGAGGCAATTGGGGTCAAGTGACTTGCCCTGGGTCACACAGCTAGATGGTGTTAAGCACAAGTCATCATTTTAAAAGCACTATATGAACAAGAGTAGTGATTTACCATAGTGGACATCAAGCAGACTATCCCAGCTGGAAGGTACATTAGGTTTCATTTAGTCTAACCACCTTGTTAGAAAATGAGACCGAGAAAATTTGAATGCTTTCTCCAAAATCATAGAACTAATACTCAAACTCAGGTAAATCTGTCAGAGATTTTTCTGCCATACTGGGCATTTTTATAGAGTCATCTATATTCTCACTAGAGCTTTCTTATGAACTAAGGTAGTTGGTTTGGGCAAAGAAGCCAGATGTTTTAGTATCCCTGACGGGATTTATTTCCTGTCAATGTTTCCATTTTCATTTGATGAATTCTAGATCTGTCTGTCTGTCTGTCTGTCTTTCTCTCTTTGTCTCTCAGAAAGTTAGTATTGCAAGTTAAATTTTACTTATATTAACAGAGTTCAACCCACCAGGACTCCTATTCATGGACACAGAACAGATAATTGGCAAAAAACAGCCAAGAAGATTCAATAGCTTTCCATAAATAATCCAGTAGTCTTATGTCAAAAGTATCCAATTTTACAGCCTTTCCTATCCATTTGCTTTATTTTGCCAACATAGAAGTGGTTCAAGAGCACTGGGCCATAAACCAGTAAAGTAAATGGCTACAGTAGCAATAAAAACTATAGTCATTTATTATTCCTGCTGCAATTATTTCACTGGATTATCTAAGGGTCATTACACTCCAGCCTAATGTTGCAACTACCTCATTTTGGTTTAATTTATTTGCCCGATGATTTTGAATTAAACAATTAAGTCATTCCCTTTTTTAAAAATATACCTTTGCAGGTTAAAAAATGTGCTTGTTACAAGTAGTTCCTGTGATACACATCTCCCACCTAATTACCACCCCATTGGTTTTCTGACAGATGGAATAGAGTGACACAGGACCTAACCAAGCCTATAATGAAGCATGGGATAATTGCCACTCTACACTCAATCTGCTGCATTAATGGCAGAGGTGGTACAAGAGAACCAAGGATCCTGTAAAGATTAGCTATGGATGTGTATATATATATATACACACACACAGACACACACAACACATATCCCTTATTTCTTCTTCTCTCTCTTAAACTTAAACCTTTAATGTGCAAAAGGCTTCCTTTCCACTTATAGTGAAATAATCTTGTCTTTTACCAGCTGAACTATATACTTTGCCTAAGGGTACACTCCAAGGATGGCACTGGGCACACATTAAATCACTGAACTGTGATGACTTCTCTAGATAAAAACAAACACTATCCAGTCAATAGAAGTTGAATTATTCATCAGCTTCTTAAAAGGCAATATGCCAAAAAGTTAATCTAAAAGAAAATATCAAAAGTATAAAGCTCAGAGATTGGGTTATTGGGTTGTTGGTTAATTTTTATTTCATGCTCCCTGATGTCACCAGGAAAAGCTTGGGCCTCTGTTAAGCAATTTCTTTTTTATTAAATTTTTTTTATTTTCAAAACATGCATGAATAATTTTTCAGCATTAACTCTTGTAAAACCTTATGTTCCACTTTCCCTCTCCTTTTTCCTACTTCCTCCCCTAGATGACAAGTAATCCATTATATGTTAAACATGGTAGAAATTTATAAGCAATTTCTTTAACAAACTATAGTCACTCCTGAAGCAGAGCAGCAATGATTGCATGCCATCAATTACGAGGACATAGAAAGAGCCCGAGGCTGAGACAGAGGACCCTGGATACCAGTAATGACTCAAATACTGGTTATGTGCCTTGTCACTTTACCTCTTTAGGTTTCATTTTCCATATATATATGTATATGTATATATATAAAATAAGAAGTCCTTCTAGATGATCATAGTAGATTTTAAGTGTCTCAAGGGAAAGGACATTCTTTTGCCTCCTTTTGTATTTCCAGAGCACAGCTCCTGATCCATAATAGGTACTTACAAATGTTTACTGATTGATTGATTAATATACCATATTTGGAAAAGATCATAGAGACATGGGGGATGATTTAGCATAAAATTATAGTCCAGATGAGCCATTGTCAGCTGTGAGTTCTGAAGCTGCATGTGATGTAAGTACAAGAATAAGTCCCTCTAAAATAGGAAACATCAAGAAATGGGAGATAAGATTGGCCAGACTATATTATGACATTTTGCTTGCTTACTCTATTCCTTATTTTATTTTACTCTATAAAAGGTCTCACTGTATAAAGAACTCATATGTGAATATAAGGATAGGAGAAAGGCGATCTACCTCTGTTAAATGTGATGGCCCCATGTTTTCTTTCCTATTAAATGGTGATACCCCAACATTTTAAAGCTCAGATTCTGTAATACATTGGCTCATAGGATCATAGATGGAAAGGTGGAAGGGACCTCAGAGGCCATCTAGTCCAACCCCCTTATTTCATGACTAAGGACACTAAGGCTGAGGGAGATGAGAAGACTTGTCCAAGGACACAAGAGGGTACATGTCAGAGGTAGGATTTGGACCTGGACCCTCTAACGTGGGAACTAGTATCCTTTCCACTGAACATGCTATTGTCAACAAGCGTGGAAACCCCTCTTGAAGTACAAAATCATAATCAAGTCCTTGTGCAGCCACTGTATCCACAAGCAGAATGTCCCAGGAAATGTGGGGGCCAAAAGCAGGCACATTTCGCCCCTTTTAATCAGGCACTATTATAAGCATTAATGAATGGAAGTAGCATTGTCATGAGGGCCAAAGTACCTTGACATAATATAGAGCTCTAAGGCAGGAAGGACTCACTGCCCACCACTTAAGTATCACTGGCAGCATATGGCCCAAGCTTGCTTATCATCCAGGTGCTATTAGACTTTCACACACTTCCACTACCCGTATCAAAGACCATGGAGTCTAATACCTTTCTTTTTTTTTTTTTTTTTAACAGATGAGGAAACCAGGAGGCCCTAAGATCACACAGCTGGTAAGTGGCAGAGATCCCAGAATTCAAACACAAAGTCCTATGGGTACAACTCTTTTATTGTAAAACACTGCTTTCCCCCTTAATATCTGCATTTATTACAAATTTTTAACTGCCTTCCAACCCAATATATTCACAAAAACACAAATCTAAGTGCCTATCTGAGGGTGATTGACTGAAAACCAATTTAGGCCCTTTATGAAGGATGTTCATGGAGAAAACAGTCAGGAGCAGAAATGCAGATTTCCCCAATCAGGCCCCAATAAGCAGGGGGAAGTGGGGTGTGGCCTCTAGTTTTACTTGAGCAAAGGAGGATATTTGAGCAAAGTTTCTAGGATTAAACAAAGGGCTGGATCTCACAGGAAGCATCTTGTAAGAGCACTCCCTATTCTCCCTCCTGAGTGGTTCCTCAGCTTCTAGAAGGGAGGGACCAAGGTTTTTAGCCTTTCCATACTCAGGTCCAGACAGTCCCTCTGATCATCACTGACCAGTCTCAATTGTCTTCAATGAAAAGATAGACCAAATTACCATGGGTTACCCTCATGCAATGCTTTTAAAACTAGCCTAAATATCATAACAGGCATTTCCACTACAGCTACAGACAGAAGTCTAGGCAAATTGCCACATGGGCAAAGGTTGCTTTATTGTCTTTGATTTCAACTTCTGCATCCTTCTCTTAGCTCTTGTTTATTTTCCGCATCCCTTTCCTGTTCCTAATTCTTGTCACTAACACTGTCCTGGTATTCATTCATTTTCCTCAATGTTCTTTTATCTTTTTTTGTCATGGGCCCCTCTACAGTCTGAAGATGTTTATGAATCCTTTCTCAGAATAATGCTTTAAAATTTATAAAAATATATAGTATCACAAAGGAAACCAATTTAAAAAATCATGGACCCTGTGTTAAAAATTCTTGATCTAAAACAATTCAAGAAAAGGCAGATTACTTCTTGTCTACCATAGAATCATGTGTATTAGAAAATGTTAATTTGTACTGATCACTTTAAAATTTAGAACAAAAATTATTTTAGACCTTATAATTAAAATAACACAATGATGTACTAAGATGATCTAATGATACACATAAGTTTAGTATCAACATTGAAGGCTTTAAACTACCCAGTATTTTGAATCCTCTTCTATAATGTTGTTATTCTTCAGTCATTTCAGTCACATCCAACTCTTTGTAATCCTATTTAGGATTTTCTTACCAAAGAAACTAGAGTGGACCATATGTAAATCCTATTTAAACAGCTAGAATCAGGGAACTCATTACTTCATACGAGAACCTCATTCTGTTTGGTGGCAGGTCTAATTAAATTTTTCTTTTTATCAAGCTAAAATCTTGCTCTAATTCTGGCCTCTGGAACAATTCAAAATCCTGAAAATTACCATGTCCCCTAAAGTCTTCTGTTTTCCAAGCTAAAATTTTTATTTTTTCAGATAATTACATGACATGGCTTCTGATCACATTCACCAGTCTCCTATGGGTGTGCTCCAACTTGTCAGTGGTCCTTTTTCCACCTTTCTTAAAAATATGACACTAACAATTGGACACAATACTCTAAGTATATCCTGATTTCTTTTTTAAAAAATCATTCCTTTAAGGTTACTAGTTTCTCTGGCTTCCTTCAGAACATCTCAAATCTCCCTTTCTTTAGGAGTCTTTTTCCCAGTCTCCATAGCTACTGAGTCCTTTTAACCACTTTGATGCACTCGGTATACATCTAGTATGTGCCCAGTTATTTACAGCCTCTGTCATTAGAATGTGAGCTCATATGGGGAGGGACTGGTTTTGCTTTTCTTTTTATCTCCAGCATTTAAGACTAGACCTAACACAATTAAGTACTTAATAAATGCTTCTTGACTGACTGACTAGTTACACTCATAAATACACCGTTCTATTTCAATGATTAGATCAGACATGTTAGGATCTTCACTCTACCACTTACTTAGAGACTTATAAAATTCAATGATGGCAAATAGATGCAATGGGGGAAATTAGAAGGAGGGATAAAAAGAAAAAAAGATATCAACTGGCAGTTCTCCAATGAAAAAATCCAAGCTATCAATAGCCAAATGCAAAAATATTTCAGATCAAAAATACTTATAGGCAACTGAAAATTAAAATAGTTCTTAGGTTCTACTTCACATCCAACAGGTCGATGAAGATCAAAAATGATTTTAAAAAAAGAACAATTGCTCTAAGGGTTATGGGGAAACACACATACCATTGTACTAATGGTGGTACTATGAACTGGTCCAGTCACGTTGGAAATCAACTTGATAATACACACACAAAAAAAACATCTGCAAGACTGCATGCTTTTTTACCTAGCCACATAATATTAGACCCATACCTCAAAGAACTTAAAGGAAAAGGGAAAAATAACTATGTGCACAAAAATATTTAGAACAACTCTTTTCCATTTCCAAAGAAATGGAAACTTAGGGAGTATCCACATATTTGGAAATGACTAAACAAATAATGGTATGTGAATTTAATGGAATGTTTTTCTATAGTTAAACAAACAAAAACCAAAAGGATGATTTCAGAGAAATATGGAAAGCTTTGTATGAACTGATCCACTTTCAGACATAACCACTGTTTCCAGGGGTTTTGACTAATACTATACTGAGCCTGAATCAGGAAGACATCTTTATGAATTCAAAACTGGCATCAGATGCTTACTAGCTATGTGACCCTGTTTGCCTTAGTTTCCTCATCTGCAAAAATAGACAGAAAAGGAAATGGCAAAACACTTCAGTATCTTTGCCAAGAAAATCACAAATGATGTCATGAAGAATCAGAAATGACTGAACAACATTTGTTACAAAGGTTTTGTTTCTCATTTTTTTTCAATATGAGGGAGGAGTTAGAGGGAATAGGACGGATAGTGATAATGATGTCTAACCCAGCACATAAAAAAGAAGGTCATGGAGTTATTTAAAAGAAAATGCACATAAGAATATAGAGGAAAATTCAGGAAAAATACAAATAAAAACAATAGTGCAGTTTAAGAAGTAATACGAGTTATTCCATGCCTTTTAAAAAAGAATAAGCTGTACATGATAGAAACTTTCAAATTCAAATATAATCATCCTTCTCTTGTTTTATTGTGCATATGGAAATTCTTTTTTTTTAAAGTTTTGTTGATTAAATAAATAATCTAAAATTAAACATTTTAAATAAAAAAAAACTAACTGAAAATATCTTCTGTTCTATGATCCAGGGCAAGCTCAACTTCACTGTTAATGTGATGGTTTTCATATTTATTGTCAATTATACAGTCTGATCTTGGAGAAGCATATAAAATTTATTTGGGGGACTAATATAAGAAAATGTGAATTTTCTAGAGACTATTCTAGTATTTCCTCTAGTTTATTGTTCTAAGAAAAAGCTTGATATGCAATTCCATATACATTTCACATTAAAAGTGTCAGAATAATTTAAAAAAAATTTATCTTTGTTTTGTGTCCTTTATAATCTTTGCCTTTCTACTATTGAAGAATATTATTTTCTAGACCTAAGTGTTTCCAACTTTCCAAACACTAGAACTGCCTTACAGTGAAATAAGCTACCTCAAAAAAAAGTGGATACTCAAGCAATGGAAAGATGAGTACCTTTCAAAAATGTTAAAGATGTAATTTGTGCATTATGAAGGTAGTTAAGAGGTGTTCTAGGGTCACCTTCCAACTCTGTTTCCAACTCTGCCATTAGAGTTTAGGATTTTACGTTAATGTACATTAGCGCACTGGATACTTATTTTAAAAGGGAACAAATAATAGTAATGGAACCAACAGTATGAGGAGTTAAGTGCAAAGAGACATTCTTTTGAAATCCTTTTTTTTCTTGCTACTATACCCCTGCTTCTGGGAATACCTCCATCTTTGGAGCCCCAAGAAATAACACTCTGACAGGGACAGGGATCATTTAATTCTGTTCTTTCAATCCGTTATAAAAACGACCTTGTGTACTTTTTCAGAAAATGTGCCTTTGGCTATTCTATCCAATATGAAACTTGGATCTCTGGGGAATGGGAAGGAGTTTCTTCTCTGTAAATCTATCCAAGCCATTTTTAGTTTATAACAAAAATTAAATTACTAGTTCAAACTTCTTCAATAACTCAGTAATGTACCTTCTTTGGGACTAAACCTAATCATATAGAACTCACTTCTGGGGTTATAAGGAGAAAGAACGAATTAAGATAGTTATTTGAGTAGCTGTGATTTCCTTCTATTTTTATTCTCAGTTCTTATTCTTCAGATACTCACTGCTATCATTGCTACTCACACACAGAGACATCAACAAAAGAAAGATTTTCTTTTCCCTTTGAAATAAGCTGATCAATCCTACATTATAGGATTTGAAAACCCATTAAATTTTAATTTGCAAACCCACCCAGAATCCCTCTTCTCCATTCCTGCTTTGATTTTAATTCCTGTGTTTCTCTTTGATCTGAATCATACAATTCAATTTATTTTAAATACCTGGTATATACCAGACACTGTGCTAAATTTTAAGAATACAAAAAGAGACAAAACCCATCTTCATGGTGCTTATAATCTAATGAGGGAGACAGCACACAAATAAATATATACAAAACAAGTTTTACATTGGATAAACAAGAAATAATTAAGAAAGAAAAAACATTGAAATTAAGATAAGTCAGAGAAGCCTTTCTATAGAAAGTAGGATTTAAGTTAAGACTTAAAAGAAGCCAAGATTGTTAGTCAGAGTAGAAGAAGGAAAACATTCCATTACAGATATAAAGGATTGAGACAAGAAATGGAGTGTCTTGTTATTAGAAAAAATCAGGACAGCCCTTCACTGGATCAAAAAGTATGTGATAGAGGGTAAAGTGTAAGAAAACTGAAAGGTATGAGGGGGCTAGGTTATGGAGAGCTTTGAATGCCAAACAAAGCATTTGGATTTTCTTGGGGGGGGGGGGCAATAGGAAGCCATTCAGAAAGGGATTGGATCAAACTTGCATTTAGGAAAATCACTTTAATGAATAAATGGAGTCTGGAGTAGAGGGGTGAGAGACTTGAGGTGAGCAATCTTACCAGCAAGCTATTGCAGTAATCAAAGAATGAGGGGCCGAGGACTTCAGTAGAGTGGTAGCATTATCAGGGAAGAAGAGGGGAGAAGTTGCAAAGGTGAAAATATGCATCTTTTTAACCAGCTCCCATTGCATTCTAATGGTGGTCAGCAAGGTAGGGAAAAGAATTGCAAAGAAAGCAAAAACAAAAGAAAGCAAAGAAAGGCTTTAAGAGTAAGATTTGAAGGATCTTGTTGTGAAAATCAACCTGTTATTAAAGTGTCACTAGTATGAATGAACTGTTTGCTTGGTGCTGTATTATATCAACTATAATAGATAACTATAAACTATATAACCATAATTCCAAAATAATAATAAAGTATCATTCCTATAAAGGTTCTTCCAATCAAATTTATTTTTAAATAAATTATATTAAATTGATCTCAACTCTCCTATCAATTATTTAATTAAATGACTACCTGAGCTTGTTATATAGCTTGCTATTTTTAAGATCCCTTAAACCACAAACCAAGCAACCTAAGTCTTGCCCCTGGTCTGAATGCATTTCTCGTTCTAGCCATGGTTCCTTTGCAAAACAAGCCTGGTTCAATTCATTCCCTGGAACTCTTAGCTTTGCTGTAAAGCCTTTGCTGTCTATTTAATTATGTAACATGACTAAACTGTCCTCTCCACATCTTATGTCCATTTTCTGTTGTTATTGTTATTGTTGCTGCTATTGCTGTCGTTTTCCCAGAAGTTTGTTCTGACAACTTTTTCGGGGCTTTAACTGACAGAAACTATAAACAAGAGCATTAAGTCCTATTCTAAAATAGACCAACAAATGCAGCCAGGAAGCTCTCTCCTATCCCCCAGACCACCAATTGTGCTCAAAATAGTTATCAGAATTGAAAAAGTACTTGAAATTGTGCTTCCAGAATCAATTCAACTCATCATTTATTAAGTACTTATTAGATATAAGATCCTGTGCTAACGGCCAGAAATAGAAAAAGAGAAAAATATTCCTTGGCTTCAATGAGATTACGATTGAGCAAGGAAATAAAAGGAAATAAGATGTGTGCAAAAATAACTGACATGAATTTTGCATTGCTCTCCCATCCTCTAACTTGGAACAAATGAAGATATCCTCTGAATTCCCCCAGAGACTATCTAGAAATTTAAACATACACAGATACTTTGTCTATGTCTGGCTAGGTGTGACTTTACTGGGTTGAAACCCCCTAATTGGTTGCTGAACTAAAAGAAAAACTAATGATATAATGGTTAGAAGAAAAGGCAGTTTCCAGTCAGTGACCATATTGGTTTCCACACTCCTGGCAGCAATATAGGATTCCTGTAAGGAATGGAAAAGGGAGCGATTTTCTACCTGGGCAAAATGGTAGCAGGCGCCAATATCTCAATTATTTGGACTTGTACCAGGGTCACTGGCTACATCTTCCTTTAGCACACAACTTGTGAATACTGAATGATCCTAAAAGACCTCAGAGAAGTAAAAGCAGCCATTGGGTACAGCAGCAGAGGAAGTTACTATAGTAGGGAAAAATCAACATCAGAGAGAAAGCAAGACCACTGGGAAGATTTGCTTAATGTTTGATTGGATTGTTACATCTTAACAGGGTCTCAATATCAGCCTTCCAAATGATTGAACTATTGCTGATAAGGTATTGGATCTTAATCATTCTATTATTCTGTATTGATAGTATTCCCCTTTCTATGAAGGAATAACTGTTTCATATCTGCTTCATGTTTCTCCATTAGCTAGTTGCTGAGGAAAACGCTGGACTCTGAGCTTCTAACTATTCCTATAATTAGCAATTCTATAAGTAACAACTTTCCTTATGTGTATAGTGGAAAAGAACAATAGGATAAATTATTAAGGAGCCTAATTCCCCGTTAAGGAAACGTGTAATACTAGATCAAAGAATCCAAGACTGACCAAGAAATCTGATACTGAAACTTGGTTCATGAGAGCTGGTTGTTAAATTTTCAAAATGAACATTTATACTTCAGAAATAGACAAATGCCACCAATCGTGATTTGTTCTATTATTTTATTGATTGTTTAGACTTAAAATGATGAAGAAAACGTCAATAATGGAACTTAAAATGGAATCATGTACACACACACACACACACACACACACACACACACACATACATACACACACATATATATATAGTCAACCTAATCCAAAATAGTCAATAGCCCATCACTACTCTGCTTCTCTGGAAGATATCATGTAATGAAAAGTGTACTGGACTTAAAGTCAGAGACCTGGATTTGAATCCTGATCCTTCCACTTATGCAATTCCTGGACAACATTTTAGCTCTCTGGGCATCAACTTTCTTATCTATAAATTGAGGGGGTTGATCTAGATGGATGGCCTCCAGATGCTTTCCTGCTCAAATCTCTGATTCTCATTCTCAGTTGCCTCTTAAAAAAAAAAAAAAAAAAATATATATATATATATATATATATATATATTTCCCCTTCAAGGCAGCCCTTAAGATTTTTAACTTGATTTCACATATATGGAAATGATGGGCAGAGAAAATTATACAGTATAATCTACTTCTTCCTCAGAGTTCCCTGGGGATGGAATCTCCCTAGTCTGAAATCATCATTATTCTATCTTCAGGAAATTGTTAGGAACCTGACTTCTCCTGTGACACATTCACATTAATGTGATGCTGAAGTCTTTGTTCTGGCTCTGCTGCTAAAAACTGCTTGCTGCTCTTTGAACAAAGGAAGCCCTAGTCAAGGTTCTTAAGCTGGGGTCCTTGAACTTACTATCTTAATACATATATTGATAACTGTTTTAAAATATTAATTTATAATAATCAACAATATATTAGGTTATTATATGCATAATATAAGAATATATTTATTATAATATAATAAATAAAATTCAATGTCCTTTAGAATATTATGGGTTTTGTTTTCCAAAACATGTCTTAATAGTTCAAGTAATTATGAAGAATTCTTGAAAAGGTTTCAGATAATGATGCTATAATAACATACAGATTGCCTAGTGATCTCTATTTACTGTACCATGGGGTTGCTTCAGAGAATAATACTTGACCTATCTTTAGGACTAAAGTAATAGAACTTACCTTTGGAGTAAGAATAAAAAATAATAAATTATGATGATTATTTACTAGCCAAATAAATTTCCATATCATGCATTCATCCTGATAGTATTATATATTCAAAATTTCAATGTGCAAAAAGGCAATGAATGCATCTATTTTTGCTCCAGCTGACACAGTCACAAATACTTTGGTTTCTAACCTATACCAATAAGGAAAGCCATGGATTTTGGTTAAGCATCTCAGGCTTTCTGCCCTCTTTAAGTCAATCTCTGACTTTGGTTACTAATGACACCAGGAAAACTGGCATAACATAGAATCACAGATGTGAGTGAGACACAAAATGTGCTTAGGGAATACCATCATTCTCCTGTGCATAAGAAATAGGTAAATTTATCAATCCCTACATATGTTCCTAATTCTATGCTCCTTCTAACACCATTGGGACTGGCAGATTTTCCCAAGCACAGCTGTTACATGGGGAGTAATCAAGATTACAAAGCAGGGGGATTTCATTAGAAAAACTATAGAGTCAAATACATATCTTCTATACAATATATCCTGCATGCAAACAAAGAGCTTCCATCTCCACTCTGAATACAAAGAAGTAAAACATACAACACTATATTTTGGAATTCACTCATAATTTAGATTCTGTCTTTGATGGAGGGGAAATCTTGATTAATTAAAATAAGATTATAAAAAAGATAAGCTTTTACAGCAGGAAGACTATGGATGACCTCATTTCCCATCTTCAGTGATTAAAGCTCATACCACCAATCTAATATTGAGTCCCAAAATTTGTGAATCATGGATGCTAGAAGAGTTTCTTATATAATACAATATTATGATGAAATAGTAGGTAGTTTTTTTTTTTCATATGACAAGTATAACTTCCTTTGACTTGAAATTTCAGAAGGGATAGAGAAGACTCTAAAGTTCCCCACTCTTCTACTATACAAAACTCATTTGTTACCTGAGCAATGCAAATTCATCTGAGTCCATGGCCTTTTCCTCCTGAAACCTGAATACCTAGAATGTCATCCCTGTTCCAGAAGCCCCAAAGCATCTTTAGAAACCCTCAGTAAGATGAAGAGGACATATCTGGACAATGTTCAATGAGGTTTGATAAAGGTTTAGTCGCCTAAGTCCTTCCTACATCTGGAAAAGACATGTTGAGCTACTTAGAATGTCTGCTGAAATCATTCCAAAATGCTATCTACTCTGATAGAACCAACCCAAAATTCTTACTGGAAAAAGAGCCTTAATCCTGACTAAACTTGATAAAGGACCTTAGCTGTTCCATGCTGAATTATTTAGCATGTGTCAAAAAAAAATAAAAATCAGACAATAGGCAAGGGCTATGCTTGCAATCATAGGCAGGTCAATGGAACCTTCAAAGCACTCACTACTCCTTCTGCTAAAGTCAGCTTGCAAGCTCCCCAAGAAGCTGAGATATTTTTGGATTCTCAGATGCTAAAGACAGTGCCAAAACTTAATAAATGCTTGCTGGACTGAATGAAATTGGTAGGTTTCAAGAGCATAAACCACAGCACACACCTGCATTTTTCCAAAGAAGAAATGAAGATATGTAACATATTTTGAAGGAACTGAGTTTTAGATGAAAAAAATGATTTTAAGTCAACTGGCTCAAGTTCCACCTTTGACACTTGGTAAATATAAGTTATTGTTGTGGTTTGAGTCATTCATTTTCAGTCATATCTGATTCTTTGTGACCCACTTTGGGGTTTTATTAGCAAAGATATTGGAGTAGTTTGCCATTTCATTCTCCAGATCATTTTGTAGATGAGGATGAGGAAACGGAATCAAGTAGAATTATCCAGGGTCGTACAACTGGTAGGTATCCAAGGACAGATTTGAATGCAGAAAAATGCATCTTCTTGACTCCAGGCCCAGCACTCTAAGCACTGTATCCCCTATTTGCCATTATTTAGGCTATGCAGGCCCCAGATTATTCCACTGTATAAGAAGGGATTGAATTACAGATCATTCCCAAGGTCCTTTCCATTCTGAGATCCCGAGATAATTTTCAGAATTGACCAGAATGGAGATAGGTAATTGGGAGAAAATGAATATCACAGAAAAGACTAAAGAATTTTAAATGTGCCTTTCATGTTCCTTCTTGGTTTTCTCACAATACTACATAAAAAATGCACAGTTTTTATAGACAGAGTAAAAAATAAAACGAAAAAAAAATCTACATGTTTCAATGTCCCCCATGGCTGGAAAGTTCATTTGCTCCTCCTGGCTTCCCCAACTTCTTCAAATGCCAGCTACAGAAGCCTTTTCCAAATGTTCTTGCTGCTACTGCCTTCCCTCTGTTAATTATTTCCATTTACTCTGTCTGTAACATGTTTGTACATATTTGTTTGCTTGTCTCCCCATTAGATTGTGAGGTCCCTGAGGATAGCATCTTTTGCCTCTTTTTATATACCCAGTATACAGCATTATTCCTGGAACATAGTAAGCACCTGATAAATGCTTATTGACTGACCAACTACAAATTTCAAAGAGCAATCACTTTTCTGACACTCCACTGCACCAAATGAGCTCATGTGAAAACACATATAGGAATAAGTAGAAAGCCTACTTTTTTTCAGTTTTTTTCTAATCTTGGATAGCTTGAAAGAAAGGACTTGCAACATCATTCATTTTCAATTTGCAATATCCCCCATGCCCTGAATTCTACATTTCCATAGCCAGCTATCTAGGCCGGGGCTTCCTAAACTTTTCCCAATCAACATTCTTTTTCATTTGGGAAATTTTAAAATGACCCCCCCAGTATATAAGTATATATAAAATAATATACAAATCAAATATTTACTGATCAAATATGTATTGATAAGTCATAATTTCAAGGCCCACACATTCAGTTACACGACTCTATAGTTTAAGAAACTTTGATTTAGGTTATAAGTTGCAGACTACTTGCAAACTAGCACTGATGGAAGAAACTCCTTCAATTCCAGGCTTCTCTGAATCTACACCAATGAATGAAAATATCTGAGTTCCTCCCTTATGCCCCAAAAATAACTAGAGAGGAAAATCACTAATATTTTTTCTTTCTTAGAACTGTCCTTTGTACCTGCCATTTCTTTAAGGAAACCTTTAATGTCCCCTCATAAAAGATCTTGATACAACATTGTTTGGCAACTCTTAATATTCATTTCCCATATATAATCTTTTTGAAAAACTTTTAAATCTTTTTTTCCCTCTACATACAATGTTTATCTTTTATTGGGCAGATCCAAGATTGTAAGTTCCATGAATAATGATAAAATGGAGAAAATAAAGGAAAGGGCTGTCTTTTATTAGATTCAATGAGAAATTAATTTGCCAGAAGAACTGAAAAGTCAGAAGCTGTTAATATTTTTTTCCTAAGGCTACTTAGCTAGGCAATTAAAGTAGGAACCAATTTATAGCATCTAATGCAAGGTGCTAGAACTTAATAAATGTTTACTGAATGACAAAATGAATGAATGAATGCTTAACATATATACCACCAGACCTTGCATCTGTGGAGAGTATTTTTGCTTTTGTGGTAATTGTAAGACATATTATTTGGTGTTATAGTTACATTTGATGTTATAATTATAATGACAGAAGTCCAATATGGAGTCACTTAGAGTAAATGGTCCTAATGTCATAAAGTATATGAGCAACAATGGACCATTGGTACCTTTCCAGTGCTATATCTATTTTAGTTCTGTGTCAGGTAAATAATGCTAAAGGTTTCAATTCAATTTCAATTCAAAGCTAAAGAGCTTCAATGAAGCTCTTGACCTACTGTAAGGACCCTGACTCATTCTTGTTTTGCTGTCTCATATGCTAACTTAGTTCATGTTGTAGAAACTCCTTCTACCAGAGCTTCACCCAAACATGATATCAATAAATGACCCTGAGAATTTTATTGGTAGGTTGATTGATTAAAGGAAGTGAACCACTGGGAATCTGTCCCACACAATTTAATGGAGCAAAAAAAGCTATAGCTACAATTTTAGTGCATTCCCTCTGTCATTGAGCTCTTCATCTATGGGGTACCTTTGATACACTGCAGTGATCCCCCTGTTTTCCCTATCACCAAAAGGGAAAACTGTTACCAACTACTGCTTCTATATCTAGATGGTACAACAGGATAGCCTTGGATCTAGAATCAAGATCTATCTTCAGATCTAGTTTTAGACATTAATTATCTGAGAGACTCAAGGCAAATTCCCTCTTCGGTAAAATGAAGACAATAATAGTATCTACTTCCTAGGGTTTTTGTGAAGGTAAAACGGATTCATATTCGCAAACCTTAAAAAAGCATTAGGCAAATGATAGATATTATTATTGTTATTTGTTCTCATTCTTATTGTTGTTTTTCCCTCTACTTCCAGATTTTCTGGTACTTTTAAGAGTTACTTTTTCTCATTTTAGTCAAGCATAGCAGTTTTTTCTCTCCTGAGTTCCCAACCATGGTACCTAATACTAGATGTAGACAAATGAAAGGTGTCTTTTCCTTAATGAAAATGCTGAAGAATTTTGCCAGATTTCTTTTTTAGGCTGCAGAAAATTGAGTAGCTCGTGTTCAGCTGCTAGTTCTGCCTTTTAAAAGTACTGGGGTGTAAATGAGCAATGAACAAGTCCAGGCAGAAGCCAAAAGCAAACTATTTTCATTTGCAAGGCCACAGAGCATCCAAGGCTGAAGTAATTCCAAAGTCAGTCCTTTGCCCCAGTGTGCACATAAAATATAGCCTGATGCTTTTGGGAAATGAAGACATAGGCCCAGAATGGAACAAAGAGAATGTTTGCAGCTGAGATATTTAAAATACTTTCAGAAGCTCTATCTTTTGAATTAATACCAAAGCCCAGGACTGTGCTATGGGTTAAAATATTTTCCTCAAGCAGCAGGGTCTAATTCAGGTCTCTAAGCTTAAAGTTTTTCATATCATGAACCTCTTTGGCAAGTTGGAGAAATCTATGCATTTTTTTCTCAGAATAATGTTTTAAATGCATAAAATAAAACACATAGAACTACAAAGAAAAGCAATTATTTAAAAATAATTTATTAAAAAATTTTAAAAACAAATTCATTGACACTAAATTAAGATACCTTAACATAGTGCAGAAGTTAATAAACTACCCCTTTTAAGAATTTTTTTTCACATTTTAAAATGAAGTGTTTTTTTATTTTATTTTAAAATGCAAACACCATTCTTAGCTTTCTATGTTCAAAAACAGGTGGGCAACCAGATTTGGCCTTCAGGTGGAGTTTGCTGAACCTTAATCTAGTGGATTGGGAACTGGATTCAAATCCAAGAAGACTTTCTCTGACACTTATTAGTGTGTTACTATAGGGAAATTCACCAAACCACTCTGAGATTTAGTTTCCTCATCTGTAAAATGTAGATAATATGTCCATATTATATGCTTTATAGGGTTTTAACGAAGATCAAATGGGATAATCAATTTAGCAAATCTCAAAATACTATGTAAACATCAATTATTATCATTATTATGTACTAGTTCTATAGGGAATTCATCCTTTTATTCATGGCTCCTCAATATCTCCATGGGTTTATTTTCTTTGTATTGTATTGAAATATCTGGGAAAACTGGTCACTCATAAGTTACAACGAGTTGTGGTTTGAAAAGAGTTGAAGGAAGATCAGTTGTACAAAATGTCATTCTGGGCAAACAAAATTTCCAAATAATACAAGGTGGGGCTGTGGCCATTTTTAACTTCATTTTTTATATATTTTGTAAGGATGCCAAAGAACTGTAATCAGACTTCCATTGTTTTTTTACCTCATGAAATTAATGACCTGGATAAAGGTCTTTATTATCCTTTCCCCACCCCTCCAAACTTCCTTCCTGACTACCAAGAGGCCAGTATTAGCATTTTAACAATCTGCTGGTTGGTTCATTATAGGAGGTGAGAAGAAAATAACTTGAACTTACCCTCAGGAGTACCCTCAGTACCGATGTGCTCTGGCTTACCACTGTTCTGTCTATTTTAATGTGAGGTTTCCCATATTTTTTTCATGACAGTGGAAAGAACTTGGTCTGACCTTTTCCTTTAAAGGGAACTCTACAGAATTACTCGCACCCATAATAATGAATTAAGGGAATGATACAGTGGGAAGGAAAAAGAGGCTTAGGGAAGGGAAGTTCTAGTACATTAGAATTCCAGGAGATTTGTGATAGGGTGGAGAATTGTAATAGGCAGCATGGACTCAGAAAAAGAAAAGCATGTAACTCTTCAAAAAAGAGAAATAAAGAAAACATAATGCTTTGTAAAAAAAAAAAAAGATATTCCTAAGCATTCAAATGAAGGTAGTCTAGTGATATAAAGTATGATCCATGTAACACTGATGTTGGTCTTAACAGCTTGCTTGGGGGATAGGAATTATGGAAATAAATTCCCTGTGGAAAGAATTGGCAGCTCAAAATCAGAAGGAAACTAACCATAGCCATAAACTGTGAAGTAGGTAGAATGGGACATGAAAGTCCTCTTACCTAGTCCACCTATTGACTAAGCAATAGTTTCCCTACTATTCATAAGTTTTTCCTGAAAAGCTTATATTTTTTCTAGATCTTTTGGAAGTAGGGAGATGACAACAGTTCTGCCACTTGATTTAGTTACATTGCTTTTATATCTTAACTAAATGATTTTGCTGTTGAATTTATGGTCTATGTGGCTGGTAAATTGTGTTATTCTGGTAGAATCCCAAATCATAATTTGCAGGATTGATTCGCTTCAGAGCTCAAAGTCTTCAGGGGACTAGTGTTATAGTTCTATGTTAGATTCTATCGTTTATTGTAATCACCATTTATTCATGACATTTTTAAAGTCACAAGTTTTCCTGAACATAGGTTTAAGATGTGTATTAAGAGCTTTGAAAAGCTAAAAGTGCTAAATAAATGTAAAATAATTCTATAGAATCCCTCAGAACCTCAGATCTCATGCCCCATCCAAATCATAGCTACCTGATGGGTAAAAGGAACAGGAAAATAAACTTTTCTTTGAAAGGCAGGTATGATATGACTTCGATATAATATCACACATACACACATTTTTTAATTGGATTTTTTCATTTCTACCAGTCTAGAAGTACAGAATCTGAATCCAGAACTAATTGACAGAAAAATTTGATATGTTCTGTTACTGACATGGATATGTTCACCATTTCCTAAGCTCACCATATTAATGTCAAACTTAATCTTAATAGGAGCTCAGATCTCCCAAACTTGAGAGATCCACCACTAGTCTCAGCCTCTCTCTTAGCAGGGATTACAGGCATATGCCCTCATGCCTGGCTACTTTTTTTTTTATAATAACTTTTTATTGACAGAACCCATGCCAGGGTAATTTTTTACATTATCCCTTGCAATTACTTCTGTTCCGATTTTTCCCCTCCCTCCCTTCACCCCCTCCCCCAGAACCAAACAGTTCTCTTGTTGCATAGGGAGAATTGGATTCAGAAGGTCAAAATAACCCGGGAAGAAAAACAAAAATGCAAATAGTTTACATCCATTTCCCAGTGTTCTTTCTTTGGGTGTAGCTGCTTTTGTCCGTCATTTATCAATTGAAACTCAGGTCTCTTTGTCAAAGAAATCCCCTTCCATCAAAATATGTCCACATACAATATCGTTGTCGAAGTGTATAATGATCTCCTGGTTCTGCTCATCTCACTTAGCATCAGTTCATGTAAGTCTCGCCAGTCCTCTCTGTATTCATCCTGCTGGTCATTTCTTACCGAACAATAATATTCCATAACATTCATATACCATAATTTACCCAGCCATTCTCCAATTGATGGGCATCCATTCAATTTCCAGTTTCTAGCCACTACAAACAGATGCCTGGCTACTTTTATTCCTAAAGCATCATGAACAGAGGTTGAATTAGGGAGCCTCTAAGTTTCCCCTCCAACTTTGAGATTCTATGGTTCTTATCCTTTTTAATATGCCGTTACTTTTCACTTAAAGCATGGCAAAACAAATAATTAATCTATCATTGATTGATTAAGCTCTCTTTCTTTGTCGGTCTTTTCATTTAGACCCATCAATAGTGTGACCAGTCCTTAAAAGATGATAAAAATTAAAATTATCTTCCCTCACTTGACCAATTTATTGTGCAGTTTGAAATGTTTTGTGTTTTACAAAATACTAAAACTGAAAAAAGTTTAAATTTCTGACCTTATCAAGTTAAGGCAATATGACTTTATCCTGCCTATTATGATCCTTAATTTAACCAAGTTCTACAACTCAGCAAATTGGATAAAGAGGAAAGGATAGGAACCCCATACAATATAATGTATCTCCTTCTTCTTCAAATGGACAAATATTCAAAGACTTTCATTGCAATGCTTCCAAAGTTTTTTCAATCTTGCTGAGCTTAAGGAAATTTGGGTAGATTTGGCACAGGAAAATGAACTTCTGATCTATGAAGATTTGTTTTTCCCTCATTGTGGAAGAATTATGAAGCCGAAGAGGTGAATACTGTCCTCCCATCTGCCGGCACTTCTCCTTCCAACCGTGTAGATTTGTAGCCTAAAGAGACAGCTACGATTGGTGAGCTTTCGTGTTACTCCTGACTGTGCTGTAATCAGATGGAAAATGTCAGGTACCCATAATGGGAATCAAGCTGTACCTTTCATTGCAGGTGTCCTGATTCTCTTCCAAAACTAATTTCAGCAGGTGGTTGTATTTCCTATTGACTTACACTATGGTACATGCTGCATTTTAATTGGAGTCTTGAGATCATACATTTGGAATTCCCTATGTAATTTGATTTGGCCAAAACCTGTTCATGTTTGCCTTATTCTTTACCATATTAGCTGATCTCTTCCCTTTGCTTCTTCTTCAGCCCTTTAGAGTTTGTTTCTTCAACTCAATATTCAAATTAGCTTTAATATCTTTCTTCCTAATAAGTGCAGCATTTATTAAACATTTACTATGTATTTAACATGGTAATGGGGGTGGAAGTGAGAGTAGATTTAAAAAGATAAAATGAAAACCAGTTATTGCCTTTAAGGAGTTTACATTTTTAAAACCATGCACAATCCATTCATTTCTTTCATGATCATAATAGGTGTTATTTTAATTCCTCCAGGTCTAAGATTTTTAAAAGAAAATTTTTGTAAAATATAGTCAACAGACTTGATTTAGGAAGTCCAGAGAAATATGAAAATGTTCATAAATTATTAATAGAACTGGAAGGTATCTAGGATATCAACTAAGCTAATCATCTCATTTGCTTATTTTTAAAAACTTATTAGTTTTTGACATTTACTTTTATAAGATTCTGATTTGCATTTTTTCTCCCTCCCTACTTTCACCCCTTCCTCAAGACAGCACTCAATCTAATCTATGTACAATCATATTCAGCCTATTTCCAGATTAGCCAAACATCTTATTTTTTACAGATAAGCACATTAAGGTTCAGAGAAGTGAAGAGTCTATTATTCTTCTTCTGGAAGTTTTGCCCCTTTTTAGAGGCCATATTTGAAGGGAAAGAAGAGACAGCTGTCAGAACCAAAAGATCCTGTTTGTTGAATTAAAAATAAGATCCACAAAAAGGTAGAAGACAGTCAGAAGAATTATTTGATCCCAAGAAATTCACAGAAGCTAAGGGCCAGGACAGAGCAATGAATCCAGTGTCAAACTGTCAATCAGGGGCTAGGAAATATGCAGAAGCTAGAGGTCAAGGCAGATTAGGATGTCAGAACCAATCCAAGTAGTCAAGAATCAGGGAACAAGCAAATGCTAAAGTCCAATGTTGCTACAAAGCAGGATATATTAATAACCAGATTCTTATGCTAAAAACTCATCACAAGGTCTGTTAGGAAGTAGCAGGTAAATCATGACAGGAAGAGAATGTGAGTTAATAAGATGAAATTAGAAAGTCACATTCAAGAAAACTGAAATCTTACAACTTTCAGGTTCTCATTTTTATTATTATTCATTAGAGAAGAATAAAAGTAAGGCTCTCCTCTTAAATAGAAAGGTAATAGAAGACTAGACTAAAGTTTGCAAACTCAGAGGAAATACCTGAAATAAAAGAGGCATTAACTGATTAAAGTGAATGGCATAGATCAATGTTTCCCCCAAAAGAAAAAGAAACAAAATGCTGAGGAATGTAATCATAGTCATAAAAGGCTAATCAAGTTGGAAAATGTTTGGGCAAATTAATCCAGTTTTCAAGTTTTGCAATTATTTTTTCTGGCTACAGAAATTGTGTTCAACTAAAATACATCTCACTTGTCTCATAATTTGGGAAAATAACTCACCAGTGCCATTTAGACCACTAATGACAAATTATAGTTCTTTAATAGCCAGAAAAGTCATATTAGAGACTTTTAAAGGTTCCTAAGGTCCAATATTTTGCCTAAGATGAAAATAGAAAGATCATCAATGGAAAATTATTTGCATATTCTTGTTGAAAAGTGAGGAATCAGATTGCCTCACAGACTTTTCATTTTATAAACTTCTAATCTCTTGAAGTCTAGTCTGTTCATTTCCAAAACCATGAGGGAGTAATTGATGATTAATGGACAGAGGGAGGAAAATTAAGGCTAACTATGAAGTTGGCAATAAACTAAATAGAAAATGCCCACAGGAGAGTCTAATATTTCCTAAGAAGTTTAACTAACTTCTGAAAGGTTTTCACAACACTGTGATTCTGAGATTTTCACTTTAATAAACAAAGGAAGTATAAAGGGGAATAATTTTGTGGTGAAATAATAGAAAGCTGTGAACTTCAAGTTCAAAAGACTCAAATTCAAATCCTGTTCCACATACTTAGCAGCTTTATGATTCTAGACAACTTTTCTAACCTCTGTCTTCATCATGGGACAGCCCCAATTTCTGAAAAACAACCTGTAAAGTTTGGGGAAAATGTTCACATTCTTTGGGAGAGCTCCCTTAGTTCTCTGTAAACATCAGCCTGTCATGTGGAAGCACCACAAAGTAAATCTTCATGGAAGAATGGGAAGGGACTATCTCTTCCCATTTCCTCTCCATTCTCATGCAATTAATAGTGACTTACAGCAAAAGCACATGACTAAACAGTATGAGAATGCATATAGCCTGAAAAGTGAGTTCAAACTGGAAGCAGTTGTTCATCACTTAAGGAATGGCTAAGCAAGTTGTGGTATGAGTGAAATATTACTGAGCTATAAGAAATGACAAATATGATCAATAAAAAGAAGCATGAAAAGAGAAAAGCATGAACTGATGAAATGAGTAGAACCAAGAAAACAATGTCCACATTGACTTCAATGATGAAAATGAGAACAACCACAAGACAATCAAAAATGAATATAAGTGCATAATCAATATATTATTGTTTGCCTTCTCAATGGGTGGGGGAGAGCTAGGAGGAAAGGAAAGAATTTAGAATTCAATTTTTTTTCATGAATGTTTAAAAGTATACATGTAAATTTGGAAATATTTAATGAAATAAAAATGTTGATTTTTTAAAATAAATGGAATTCAAAAAATAAAAATGTTCCCAAAGAACAGATGTGAAAAGACACCTCTCCTCATTCCTACTCTTTGTAGCAACCAGAAGTTGATGCTATATAGTTTATTGTAAACATACTAAAACTTTTCCAATGAATTTATCAGTTTCGCTTAATTTTTCTTTTTTCTTTTTCTTTTTTTATAGAGTGAGTCCTAGTCTAATGCTATTTACAGTGTCCCAATAGTCTTAGTATTTTAACAGCTTTTTTGCCTTTAAAATAACAAAAGGAAAGTGAGTTTTCCAGATTTTTGTAGTATTTAAGGAAACAACATCTAATTTCTAATCTTTACTACCCGATAAATCTATTCATAAAATGTGAGCACAGTAGGGACTGATTAAAGCCCATCTAAGCATTTTCAGTGCTTTGCTTTGGATAAGCTACACAAACAGTAAATAAAAAATTTTTTTGAAAAAATATTGAAAAATTAAGTTTGTATGCTATGTCAGTATTAATTTTTTTTTCTTTTTTTTTCCATAAAAATAAAAAAGACCAAAAAATTCGGCTTAGAAAGCTATTATTCCGCATGACTTATATCATTTGTGGGGTGTTTAGTAGTTTTCTATATCTTGACATTTACAAATATTTGGTGTAAGTCTTGTTATAAATATTCACAATAGATTCAGAATTCTGTTTACTTTAAAGTGAAAACTTGTTTAAAAAATGATTTGAATATAGTAAATATTAGGTAATGATAGATGCATAGTATTGAAAAGAAAAATTTGCTTTCAGATAAGGAAATGTCTAAACCTCCCCAAACCAAGTCTCTCTTCACTCCAATCTATATTTGGATATAGATTGTACCTAGGCAACATGCAGAAGCTAGAGGTCAAAGCAAAACTAGAAGTCAAAATCAAGGCAAACAGCCAAGAATCAGAAGATATAAAGGAATTAATCTCTCTTAGGAAGTGATATTCACAACGCAAGATCTAACCACCTCACAATCTCCTTAAGAAACCTCAATGGCTCCAAATTACCTTAGGAAAAACTACAAACTCCTCCATTTGACATTTAAAAGCTTTCACAATCTAGTGCCAGACTATCTTTTCTTGTTACTAGCCATGATTCTAAATTCCAGCCACACTGGCTTCCTTTCTGTTCCATCTTAAAACTCTGTGTGACTGGCGAGACTTACATGAACTAATGCTGAGTGAAATGAGCAGAACCAGGAGATCATTATATACCTCAACAATAATACTGTTTGAGGATGTATTCTGATGGAAGTGGACCTCTTCGATAAAGAGAGCCTTAATTGATCAAAGATGGACAGAAGCAGCTACACCCAGAGAAAGAACACTGGAAATGAATATAAACTGCTTGCATTTATGTTTTTCCTCCCGGGTTATTTCTACCTTCTGAATCCAATTCTCCCTGTGCAACAAGAAAACTGTTTGGTTCTGCACACATATATTGTATCTAGGATATACTGCAACCCATTCAACATGTAAAGGACTCTTGCCATCTCGGGGAAGGGGTGGAGGGAGGGAGGGGTAAAATCGGAACAGAAATGAATGCAAGGGATAATGCTGTAAAAATTACCCTGGCATGCATTCTATCAATAAAAAATTATTAAAAAAAATAAAATAAATTGCACAGTAAAAAAAATAAAATAAATAAAGGAAAAAAATAAAAAATAAAACTCTGTATGTTTGTACATGTTCCCCATGATTGGAATGCTTTTGGTCCACACTCCTTACAAACCCTAGCTAAAGTATGATCACTCATGAGGTCTTCTTAATTCTAGAAATGAGGGGGGGGGGTGTAGACAAATGCTTATTAATCACTTATTACATGTCCAGAATTATGCAAAGTGCTTTACAATTATTAATCATTGGAATCTCACAACAGTCTTGGAAGGTAGGTGTTATTATTATCCTCATTTTACAGTGAAGGAAACAAAGGCAGAATTTAAGAGATTTGTCAGTATCCCTCAGCTCACAAGTGCCTGAAATGAAATTTGAACCTGCTTTGGATCAAATCCCTAGAATTAGATCTGACCTAAGTCAGACCAGAGTTCTAGAAGTAGAGGGAGAGGTTAGGTCACGGATTATAGCAGTAAAGAAACAAATTAGGAGTAAAAATGGGCTCCAAAATAACAAATGCATAGATTTGGGGGGACAGTTGTGTGTGTACATGTGTGTGTATTTGAACACCAAAGAGCAACCCAACCACAGTTAGATGGCTTGACTAAATCATGAAGAATGGGCTTCTGTTTATTTTACAATGACAATCACGGTTTAAGGACTCATGTGAAGCTTGCAATCTTCTCAGGAAGCAAAAGGAATGACTTGAGGTCCAATTTGCTGTTTTCCAGACTGATTCATCTTAAATATAGTCCTTGCACTTAAGAAAACTTAATCAAATAATTGATTATCAGGTTCTCCTAATCCATCTACACTATCATTCACTTGTATACATCAGTAGGTCAACATCTACTTCCTGCTAACAGTCCACAGAATGACTTTGGATTTTCAGGGAATAATCTAAAGACTGGAAGTCTCTTTGTGACTCACTGACATTATCAGATTACCAGCCATCTAGAAATTACCAAAACATTTTCTCAAGAGTCTGTCTTTATCTACTAAGCCCATAAATATTATTTTTTTAAAAAGACAAATATTTAAGAAACATTAAACATACAATAGTCAAGTATATTTCAGGCCATCAAGTATTATGTCAAGAAATTCTAAGCCATCTAATTTGTTTATAATGTTCCCAAAATTAATGAGAACCCCCCAAAAGTTCTGAATTTATGATAAGGAAGTAAATCAAAGGGAATGATTTAAGTGGAAAGATATAATTAGAAGAATGACATTAAAGGAAGATAAGACTTCAAAAATAAATTCAATTCTTCCCAAATTTTCAAATTCAAATTTCCTAGAAGATTGTTAAATTCTAGAAACCTTGTTCAACTTTGAAACAAAAGGAGACAGATGGAAATGATGTCTCTTTAGGTGATGCAAAGGATTTTGTGTGAGTAGGTGTATGTTTGTGTGTGAAAATCCATTTTCAAAAATGCTGTGATTTTAGCTCAATTTTTATTTGAGAAACACATGTGCTAAAAAAAATGACAACTCAGAGAGATAGATGAATGGATTGATGAGAGATGATTATGAAGATAGATGACTAATAGACAGATGATGGATAGATAGATAATAGTAGATAAAGATGATGATAGGTAGATATCTAAATAGATGATACATAGATGACAGATAGATAGATTCTGCTATCTCCCTGCAATATCTATGTCAAGGAGAAAAATTTTATATATATATATATAGACATATATATGTATATAATTTACATTACACTTCAAGTTTGTAAGGCACTTTACAAATATTATCTCATTTTAACCTTATAAGGATACTGGGAGTTATTTATAGATGAGGAAGTCAAAGCATAGAGAGTTTAAGCTCAAGTTTGGCTGTCTTAATACATTAAGACTCGAAAGAACCATAAGCAGCCTGTTGAATGTTGAAAATTTTTACACTGAAGTAAAAAAGTAAAAGTAAAAAAAAAGTTAAAAAAAAGTAAAGTAAAAAGTAAAATGAAGTAAAAAAAAAAATGTTCCCTAGTTCCCTATCTTCAACTACCCCTTCAACTGACTTCATCAGAGGAACCATAAGAATTTTTATTAAAATGGTGGCAGTGAAAAACATTAATTGAGTTCATTGTAAAATAATGTAATTATCTCATGTAAATGTGGATTTGTATGTTTCTTTTTTTTTTTTTTTTTTTTTAAATTTTTTTATTTAATAATTACATTATATTTACACTCATTTCTGTTCCGATTTTTTTTCCCCTCCCTCCCTCCACCCCCTCCCCTAGATGGCAAGCAGTCCTTTATATGTTGGATATGTTGCAGTATATCCTAGATACAATATATGTTTGCAGAACCGAACAGTTCTCTTGTTGCGTAGGGAGAATTGGATTCAGAAGGTATAAATAATCCGGGAAGAGAAACAAAAATGCAGATAGTTCACATTCGTTTCCCAGTGTTCTTTCTTTGGGTGTAGCTGCTTTTGTCCGTCATTTATCAATTGAAACTCAGGTCTCTTTGTCAAAGAAATCCACTTCCATCAAAATATGTCCTCATACAATATCGTTGTCGAAGTGTATAATGATCTCCTGGTTCTGCTCATTTCACTTAGCATCAGTTCATGTAGGTCTCTCCAAGCCTCTCTGTATTCATCCTGCTGGTCATTTCTTACAGAACAATAATATTCCATAACATTCATATACCACAATTTACCCAGCCATTCTCCAATTGATGGGCATCCATTCATTTTCCAGTTTCTAGCCACTACAAACAGGGCTGCTACAAACATTTTGGCACATACAGGTCCCTTTCCCTTCTTTAGTATTTCTTTGGGATATAAGCCCAATAGAAACACTGCTGGATCAAAGGATATGCACATTTTGATAATTTTTTGGGCATAATTCCAGATTGCTCTCCAGAATGGTTGGATTCGTTCACAACTCCACCAACAATGCATTAGTGTCCCAGTTTTCCCGCATCCCCTCCAACATTCATCATTATTTTTTCCTGTCATCTTAGCCAATCTGACAGGTGTGTAGTGGTATCTCAGAGTTGTCTTAATTTGCATTTCTCTGATCAATAATGATTTGGAACACTCTTTCATATGAGTGGTAATAGTTTCAATCTCATCCTCTGAAAATTGTCTGTTCATATCCTTTGACCATTTATCAATTGGAGAATGGCTTGATTTCTTATAAATTTGAGTCAGTTCTCTATATATTTTGGAAATGAGGCCTTTATCAGAACCTTTAACTGTGAAAATGTTTTCCCAGTTTGTTGCTTCCCTTCTAATCTTGTTTGCATTAGTTTTATTTGTACAAAGGCTTTTTAATTTGATGTAATCGAAATTTTCTATTCTGTGGTCAGTAATGGTCTCTAGTTCATCTTTGGTCACAAATTTCTTTCTCCTCCACAGGTCTGAGAGATAAACTATTCTATGTTCCTCTAATTTATTTATAGTCTCGTTCTTTATGCCTAGGTCATAGACCCATTTTGATCTTATCTTGGTATATGGTGTTAAGTGTGGGTCCATGCCTAATTTCTGCCATACTAATTTCCAATTGTCCCAGCAGTTTTTATCAAATATTGAATTCTTTTCCCAGAAGTTAGGGGCTTTGGGTTTGTCAAACACTAGATTGCTATAGTTGACTATTCTGTCTTGTGAGCCTAGCCTTTTCCACTGATCCACTAATCTATTTCTTAGCCAATACCAAATGGTTTTGGTGACTGCTGCTTTATAATATAATTTTAGATCAGGTACAGCTAGGCCACCTTCATTTGATTTTTTTTTCATTAATTCCCTTGAGATTCTCGACTTTTTATTGTTCCATATGAATTTTGTTGTTATTTTTTCTAGATCAATAAAGTATTTTCTTGGAAGTCTGATTGGTATAGCACTAAATAAATAGATTAGTTTAGGGAGTATTGTCATCTTTATTATGTTCGCTCGGCCGATCCAAGAGCACTTAATATTTTTCCAATTATTTAAGTCTGACTTTATTTGTGTGGAGACTTTTTTATAATTTTGCTCATATAATTCCTGACTTTCCTTTGGTAGATAGATTCCCAAATATTTTATGGTATCAACAGTTATTCTGAATGGAATTTCTCTTTGTATCTCTTGCTGTTGGGTTTTGTTGGTGATGTATAAAAATGCTGAGGATTTATGGGGATTTATTTTGTAGCCAGCTACTTTGCTAAAATTATGAATTATTTCCAATAGCTTTTTGGTAGAATCTCTGGGGTTCTCTAGGTATACCATCATATCATCTGCAAAGAGTGATAGTTTGGTTTCCTCATTGCCTACTCTAATTCCTTTTATATCTTTCTCGACTCTTATTGCCGAGGCTAGTGTTTCTAATACGATATTAAATAATAATGGTGATAGTGGGCAACCTTGCTTCACTCCAGATCTTACTGGGAAAGGTTCCAGTTTTTCCCCATTGCATATGATGCTTACTGATGGTTTTAAATATATGCTCCTGACTATTTTAAGGAAAAGTCCATTTATTCCTATGCTCTCAAGTGTTTTTATTAGGAATGGATGTTGGATTTTATCAAATGCTTTTTCTGCATCTATTGAGATGATCATGTGGTTTTTGTTTGTTTGGTTATTGATATAGTCAATTATGTTAATAGTTTTCCTAATATTGAACCAGCCCTGCATTCCTGGTATAAATCCTACTTGGTCATAGTGTATTATCCTGGTGACAATTTTCTGTAATCTTTTTGCTAATATTTTATTTAAGATTTTAGCATCAATATTCATTAGGGAGATTGGTCTATAATTTTCTTTCTCTGTTTTCAGCCTACCTGGTTTAGGTATCAGTACCATATCTGTGTCATAAAAGGAGTTTGGTAGGACTCCTTCAATCCCTATTTTTTCAAATAGTTTATATAACATTGGAGTTAATTGTTCTTTAAATGTTTGGTAGAATTCACATGTAAATCCATCTGGTCCTGGGGATTTTTTCTTAGGGAGTTGATTGATAGTTTGTTCTATTTCTTTTTCTGAGATGGGACTGTTTAGGATATTTACTTCTTCCTCTGTTAGTTTGGGCAAGCTGTATTTTTGGAGGTATTTTTCTATTTCATTTAAGTTGTCGAATTTATTGGCATAAAGTTGGGCAAAGTAACTCCTAATTATTGCTCTAATTTCCTCTTCGTTAGTGGTGAGTTCTCCCTTTTCATTTTTAAGACTAACAATTTGATTTTCCTCTTTCCTTTTTTTAATCAGATTTACTAAGGGTTTGTCTATTTTGTTGGTTTTTTCATAGAACCAACTCTTAGTTTTATTAATCAATTCAATAGTTTTTTTACTTTCAATTTTATTGATCTCACCTTTTACTTTTAGAATTTCAAGTTTAGTGTTTGACTGGGGGTTTTTAATTTGTTCCTTTTCTAGCATTTTTAATTGCAAACCCAATTCATTGACCTTCTCTTTCTCTATTTTATACAAATAGGCCTCTAGAGATATGAAATTTCCCCTTATTTACCGCTTTGGCTGCATCCCATACATTTTGGTATGATGTCTCATTATTATCGTTTTCTTGGGTGAAGTTATTAATTATGTCTATGATTTGCTGTTTTACCCAATCATTCTTTAGTATGAAATTATTTAGTTTCCAATTATTTTTTGGTCTACTTCCCCCTGCTTTTTTGTTGAATGTAATTTTCATTGCATCGTGGTCTGAAAAGGATGCATTTACTATTTCTGCCTTACTACATTTGAGTTTGAGGTTTTTATGTCCTAATATATGGTCAATTTTTGTATAGGTTCCATGAACTGCTGAAAAGAAAGTGTATTCCTTTCTGTCTCCATTACATTTTCTCCAGAGATCTATCATATCTAGCTTTTCTAGTATTCTGTTTACCTCTTTGACTTCTTTCTTATTTATTTTTGGTTTGATTTATCTAATTCTGAGAGTGCAAGGTTAAGATCTCCCACTATTATAGTTTTACTGTCTATTTCTTCTTGCAGCTCTCTTAGTTTCTCTTTTAAGAATTTAGATGCTACCCCACTTGGTGCATATATGTTTAATATAGATAGTGCTTCATTATCCATGCTACCCTTTAGCAAGATATAGTGTCCTTCCTTATCTCTTTTAATTAGGTCAATTTTTGCTTTAGCTTGATCTGAGATCAGGATGGCTACCCCTGCTTTTTTGACTTCACCTGAAGCATAGTAGATTTTGCTCCAACCTTTTACCTTTAACCTGCATGTATCTCCCGCTTCAGGTGTGTTTCCTGTAAACAACATATTGTAGGATTCTGGCTTTTAATCCATTCTGCTAACCGCTTCCTCTTTATGGGGGAGTTTACCCCGTTCACGTTTATGGTTAGAATGACCAATTCTGTATTACTTGCCATCTTGTTAACCCGGTTTATGCTTTCCTCCCTTCTTTCCCCTTTCCCCCCCTTCCAAGTATTAAGCTTGTGAGCACCCCTTGCTTCTCACAGCCCCCTTTTTAGTGTCCCTCCCCCCGCCTTAGAGTTCCTCCCCCTATCTTACCCCTTTCCCTCCCAGTTCCGTATTCCCTTCCGCTTAGCTTATTCCTTCCCTTTCCACTTTTCCCTTCTCACTTTTCAATGAGATGGGAGAAGTTTCACCATAGATTGAATATGTCTTAAGATTTTTCACTTAAAGCCAATTCTGAAGGCAGTAAGATACCCACTATATTCATCCCCCTCCATTCTTTCTCTCAGATATAATAGGTTTCCTATGCCTCTTCATGAGATGTACTACCCCCACTTTACCCTTTTTCTGGTACAATGTCCTTTCCACATCAATTTCTAGAACAAGGTATACATGTATTCTTTATACATCTATATAGTCAAAATATAGTTCCCAAGATTAATCTTTACCTTTTTAGATTTCTCTTGAGTTCTATATTTGTAGATCAAACTTTTTGTTAAGTTCTGGTTTTTTCATCAGAAATAGATGAAATTCGCTTACTTCGTTGAATGTCCATCTTCTTCCTGGAAAAAGATGCTCATTCTCGCTGGGTAAGTTATTTTTGGTTGCATACCAAGTTCCTTAGCCTTTCGGAATATCATATTCCAGGCCCTTCGATCTTTTAATGTGGATGCTGCCAGATCCTGGGTGATCCTTATTGTGGCTCCTTGATACTTGAATTGGGTTTTTCTAGCCGCTTGCAATATTTTTTCTTTCACCTGAGGGTTCTGGCATTTGGCCACTATATTCCTTGGTGTTTTGATTTTAGGATCCCTTTCAGTGGGTGATCGATGAATCCTTTCAATGTTTATTTTTTCCTCTGTTCCTATGACTTCTGGGCAGTTCTCTTTGATGATTTCCTGGAAGACAGTGTCCAGGCTTTTTTTTCATCATGTTTTTCTGGGAGTCCAATGATTCTCAGATTGTCTCTCCTGGATCTGTTTTCCAGGTCTGTTGTCTTCCCCAGAAGGTATTTCACATTTTTCTCCATTGTTTGATTTTTTTGGATTTGCTTGACTGATTCTTCTTGTCTCCTCGAGTCATTCAAACCCTAGCTAAAGTATGATCACTCATGAGGTCTTCTTAATTCTAGAAATGAGGGGGGGGGGTGTGTAGACAAATGCTTATTAATCACTTATTACATGTCCAGAATTATGCAAAGTGCTTTACAATTATTAATCATTGGAATCTCACAACAGTCTTGGAAGGTAGGTGTTATTATTATCCTCATTTTACAGTGAAGGAAACAAAGGCAGAATTTAAGAGATTTGTCAGTATCCCTCAGCTCACAAGTGCCTGAAATGAAATTTGAACCTGCTTTGGATCAAATCCCTAGAATTAGATCTGACCTAAGTCAGACCAGAGTTCTAGAAGTAGAGGGAGAGGTTAGGTCACGGATTATAGCAGTAAAGAAACAAATTAGGAGTAAAAATGGGCTCCAAAATAACAAATGCATAGATTTGGGGGGACAGTTGTGTGTGTACATGTGTGTGTATTTGAACACCAAAGAGCAACCCAACCACAGTTAGATGGCTTGACTAAATCATGAAGAATGGGCTTCTGTTTATTTTACAATGACAATCACGGTTTAAGGACTCATGTGAAGCTTGCAATCTTCTCAGGAAGCAAAAGGAATGACTTGAGGTCCAATTTGCTGTTTTCCAGACTGATTCATCTTAAATATAGTCCTTGCACTTAAGAAAACTTAATCAAATAATTGATTATCAGGTTCTCCTAATCCATCTACACTATCATTCACTTGTATACATCAGTAGGTCAACATCTACTTCCTGCTAACAGTCCACAGAATGACTTTGGATTTTCAGGGAATAATCTAAAGACGGAAGTCTCTTTGTGACTCACTGACATTATCAGATTACCAGCCATCTAGAAATTACCAAAACATTTTCTCAAGAGTCTGTCTTTATCTACTAAGCCCATAAATATTATTTTTTTAAAAAGACAAATATTTAAGAAACATTAAACATACAATAGTCAAGTATATTTCAGGCCATCAAGTATTATGTCAAGAAATTCTAAGCCATCTAATTTGTTTATAATGTTCCCAAATTAATGAGAACCCCCCAAAAGTTCTGAATTTATGATAAGGAAGTAAATCAAAGGGAATGATTTAAGTGGAAAGATATAATTAGAAGAATGACATTAAAGGAGATAAGACTTCAAAAATAAATTCAATTCTTCCCAAATTTTCAAATTCAAATTTCCTAGAAGATTGTTAAATTCTAGAAACCTTGTTCAACTTTGAAACAAAAGGAGACAGATGGAAATGATGTCTCTTTAGGTGATGCAAAGGATTTTGTGTGAGTAGGTGTATGTTTGTGTGTGAAAATCCATTTTCAAAAATGCTGTGATTTTAGCTCAATTTTTATTTGAGAAACACATGTGCTAAAAAAAATGACAACTCAGAGAGATAGATGAATGGATTGATGAGAGATGATTATGAAGATAGATGACTAATAGACAGATGATGGATAGATAGATAATAGTAGATAAAGATGATGATAGGTAGATATCTAAATAGATGATACATAGATGACAGATAGATAGATTCTGCTATCTCCCTGCAATATCTATGTCAAGGAGAAAAATTTTATATATATATATAGACATATATATGTATATAATTTACATTACACTTCAAGTTTGTAAGGCACTTTACAAATATTATCTCATTTTAACCTTATAAGGATACTGGGAGTTATTTATAGATGAGGAAGTCAAAGCATAGAGAGTTTAAGCTCAAGTTTGGCTGTCTTAATACATTAAGACTCGAAAGAACCATAAGCAGCCTGTTGAATGTTGAAAATTTTTACACTGAAGTAAAAAAGTAAAAGTAAAAAAAAAGTTTAAAAAAAGTAAAGTAAAAAGTAAAATGAAGTAAAAAAAAAATGTTCCCTAGTTCCCTATCTTCAACTACCCCTTCAACTGACTTCATCAGAGGAACCATAAGAATTTTTATTAAAATGGTGGCAGTGAAAAACATTAATTGAATTCATTGTAAAATAATGTAATTATCTCATGTAAATGTGGATTTGTATGTTTCTTTAGGAAACCATGACTCCAAGTAAAAAATGCTCTGCAAATTTCTAAGAGGCCATATTTTTTTCTAAGAACCAATTTTCTAAAAGGATATAGACAAAGTTTGGTGAAAGTCTTTCCTCTTCTCAAGAGTTTATTTATTTATAAAGGTAGGCCACCACACAACAATAACATAATGATAACGCAATATACCATCTTTCATTTACAAGGCGTTTTAATGTACTTTGACATTTTTGTTCTCATTTTGTCTATATAACAACTCTATTGCAAATATTCTATCACAGATATAGATAAGAAAATGGAGGTGTAGAGAGGTTAACTGACTCCCCAAATGAAGATAAGAAAATGGAGGTGTAGAGAGGTTAACTGACTCCCCAAATGATCCTGCAGCCAATTAGTAACACAGCCAAGAATCAAATATCAGAATCCAAATTTCCTGACTCCTAGACTAGTATCCTTTTTCCTCATACTATGTAAACCCTACAAGAGGTGATCATCTCCTTCAAAACTCCCCCCAAATTATACACCAACTGCTCAGTTTGAATGACATATGATTTTAATTATGTTTAGTCTATCACCAAATAATTTGAAATGGACATAATATCTGGTATTCAAATAAGCACAGAAAAACCTAATTTCTTTAGGGGAGGCAGATGGGAGGGAGAGTGGATAGAACACCAGCCCTAAAGTCAGGAGGATCTGAGTTCAAATCTGTCCTCAGACACTTAACACTTCCTAGCTGTGGGACCCTGGGCAAGTCACTTAACTCCAATTGCCTCAGCAAAAAAAAAAATGCCATTATGGCCCCAGTAGTCACAAATACACTGAATCTTGTCTGCTCTCTCAAGAAGATTTATAATTAGCAATTTAGAATTTCCCTCAAACTGAATGGTAAGTAGCTTCACATAAGATGAGATTCTTCATGTATTTTTTGCTTTGCCCTTTTTTTCAATATTATCTTTTTCTCTGTTGTAATCACTTTCTTCTTGATTATCCATAATCATTTTAGGTTTATTCTAAAAATGCATGATGACTATTTCTAGAGATTGGAAGTCTCTTGCTAAAATAGATTTCTATCTATCAATTTCTAAATGAATAGTACACAGAATAAATAAATAAATAAAAGTACTGAATTTAATGTTCATGTAATCAGAGTGAAAACTTGAACTTTAGTATATATGCTGTCAAAATGAGCACTGAAAATCCTATCTTAAAGGAAGCTAAGACAACAAAGATTTAGTCTTTATTCTCTTCCAAATTTCAGTTGGCATTGAAATTACACATGAAAATAGGACATCTGGCACCAAAGAAGGGTGTTAGAACAACTGGAAATAATGTTAACTACAGTGATAATCTATATGTGAAGGCTCTTTCAAGAAGGGCCAAAGGTAGAGCTGAAAAGGAAATATTTGTTTTTCAAGATATTTACTTTTGTCACTACTGTGTAAGATGTGTTAGCTTATGGGAATGATTCCAAATTTTCTGGGTTCCATTCACTGACAACACAAACCATTAGTTGTCTGGGAGGAATGACCTCCCAGAATATATTGGATACCATTTTACCTAAATCAAAGCAGGATACCAGTAGTTGCCCAGCTATGACTATCTGAGCATCATAGACCTTCTGTTGTAATATATGTAAACTCATATTTAACACAATAAATCCTACTGCTGCTCATAAGAATTTTAATTTTATATCTATGGGCAGTGATTTACATGACTATCTGAATGGCAGAATTTCAAGCACACATGAAAGCTTTAATGTGTTTGAGAATGACCTAAAATCTCTATGACATCATTAGTTTTAAACTCAAAAGGTTATAGTTAAGAAAAAATCTAGTAGTTTTAAATCAAGATTTTCAACGTTCCACTAGTAATTTCTTTCTGGTTATACATGTATATTAACTTTTAAAAAACTCATTTTTAATGAATCATGTTGAGAGATAAAAATCATAACAAAAAGAGAAAACTAACTATGGAGAGAAGAAAAAAAACAGAAAAAAGAAGTGAATGTAGCATGTGTTGATTACTTTCAATCTCCATAGTTCTTTTTCTGGATGCAGACAGCATTTTCTATTCAGAGTTTATTGGAATTGCCTTGGATCACTGAACCACTAAGAAGAACCAAGTCTTTCATAGTTGATCATCACACAATCTTGCTGTTATTGTGTACATTGTATTCCTGGTTCTACTTGTTTCCCTCAGCATCAGTTCATGTAAATCTCTCCAGTCCTTATGAAAATCAACTTTTTCATCATTTTTATAAAATAATATTACCTTCATGTATCAATAACTTATTCAACCATTCCCCAAATGATGGACTTATGCTCATTTTCCAATTCTTTGCTACCATAAAAAGAGCTGCTGCAAATATTTTTGCACATATGGGTCCTTTTCTCTACTTTATGATTTTCTTGGGACACAGACCAAGTATCCACCAGTAAATTTATCCCATCCTTTTCTGCCTTTGCCATGATCTTGCCCAAAGACCATTCAAAAAAGGCAAATAGGTGACACTATGATAGGAAAAGGCAATAGGCCTGAAGCCAAGAAGACCCAAGTTCAAATCCAGCCCCAGACACTAATTGTGGGACCCTGGGCAAGACACAACTTCTGTCCACCTTGCTTTTCTCATCTGTGAAATGGAGATTATAATAGCACTGACCTCACAGAGCTGTTGTAAGGACTAAATAAAATAATTGTAAGCACTTAGGACAGTGCCTGGCAACGAAAAAGCTTATTTTCTTTCTTCCCATCTCTCTCATACATCTTTTTAAAATGTTCTTTATTATTATTATGAACTTGATAAATGTCAACAGATACAATCATTTCATTGTACAAGAACAGAAAAAACACTGCAATTGAAGATAAGAATCTCCACTACATTTTGCTTGAGTTATTTCTATATATTTCAAATTTAATAAATTAGTTCCTACATTGTCCTGTTGGGTTTATGTACCTATATGAACTTTCTTATGCTGATTTTTAAAAAATGATTCCTGAAGTTTTTTTCTTTCTATTTTTCTGTTATTTCTGTGTTCAAGTATCATCATAATCTCCACAATTTCCCTTAATTTCCCCCCCTCCAAAAATAATAATAAAAGCTTTGACTGTCTCACCTCTTCAAACCCAATGTGTATATGTATATATGTATATATACACATATGTAGAAAAGCAAAATAGACCTACACATTGACTGTATCTGAAAATGTTTATCCCATCTGTACTTCTACTCCTTTATTTCTGTCAAGACAATCCATCAGCATTCAACAGGAGTTATTAATAGTCATTTCATTGATGATCCATCTTAAAACTTATATGGCTTTCATTTAAAAATTAAGTGGTTACTGACTAAACTATTCTACTGGTTTTTATAATTTCACTCTGCATCTGTTAACGCAAGTATTCTCAGATTCCTCTGATTCTGTCCCTCTTATAATTTTTTATTAGTATCCCATTGTATTCATATACCAAAATTTGTCCCATAATTCCCCAAACTAAAGGGCATCCCTAATATCTCAAGTTCTTTGGTACAAAAAAAATTTTTTTTTAATTTCTATAAATATTTTGTGTACATAAGTCCTCTTTCTTTTTCCTCTTTCTTTTACATTATTTGGGGCATAAGTTTGCAAGTAGTTTGCTTATTTAGTATATCATTTCTTCAATTTCTTTTTATTGATTTGTTGCTGTTGAAAGTATTTCTAGAAATACATTAACAGCGGTAACAATGGATATCTTTCCTTTACTCCTGATACGATTATAAGACGCTAAAAATTCTCAATTATAATTGATGCTAGATTTTAGATAATACTATCAACAATCCATTTATTCCTATTATTTTAAAAGTTTTTAAATAAAATGGGTATTTTATTTTGTAAAAGAAACTTTTCTATTCCTATTAATATAATCCTGTTTTTACTGCTTCTGTTACTAATATGACCTATTACATTTATGTTTTTCCTACTAGTACATTAAATCTGCAGTCCTGATATATAAGTCCAACTTGGTATGTTATATAATATTTTAAATATGTTGTTGCAGTCCTTATATTCATAATTGTAGCTATCAACATTATATAATCTCTTTCTCTGAATTTGTTCTCCCTTGTTTAGATATCAATGCCATGTCTTATAGAAAGAATTTTGTCAAAGTCCTCTTGTTAAAATTGTATTTATTTAATTTTTAATTTATGAAATAAAACAAGCATTTCTATAACATAATATAATAAAAAGATGATTTCACATAAAACTGCAAATTTATTATATACAACTTGCTATTCCTTTAAAATATATAATAAATATCATGTTCTTTTTTTTTAATTCCCTCACTCCCCGCACCTAGAGATCTTTACCATTAGACACAAATATATATACATAAGAAAGTCATTCTATAAACACTTCTATTTATCAGTTCTTTCTCTGGAGGCAGATATTACTTCATAGATCCTTTATATTTAATTTGAGTATCTATAATAGTCAAAATGACAAAGTCATTCTAAAACAATATGACAAGAGGCAGCGAGGTGGGCCAGTGCTCCATCCACTTGAGACTGGGTTATTTAAATCCTCAATTTCTTGGTTCTGTTTATCTGATGATATTTGTTAAGTATTCATCAATTTCAATGGTTAGCTATTTTTATTGCCATAATTTTTTTTCTAATGGTTTTCTTTATTTCCTCTTGTTTTGTCAAGAACTTTTCATTTTCATTTTCATTTTAGCAATTAGGTTTTTCTCTATTATTTTAAAATCTGACTGGCTAGCAATTTTTTCCATGTGCCTTCAATCTCTTATTCTCTAATGGCTTCTTTACCTCTGTCCTCAAGACATTTAGTTCCTTTCTGATCAATCCATCACAAAGCATTTATTAAATATATAGCACCTAATATGTACCATACAAGGTCTTGGAAATTTAAGGACAAAAGGGAAATTGTCCCTGTCCTCAGGAAGCTCATATCCTATTAAAAGACTAGTATTCTAGATTTTAAAAACTTATCTTGGTCTATGCTACTAGTACTCCTTAAGTCATTGCTCTGTTTCTTTTCTGCCCTTTATTGCCAAATTTTTAGAAAGATCAACTTATACACTTTGCCTTGATTTTTTGCCTATCTCACCTCTTCAAACCCAATGCAACTTGGTTTCTTTCCCCACTACTTCAATAAAAATGGTCTTTCCATAGAATTACTAATAATCAAGTGATCTTTTTCTGATCTCATTCTCCTTGACTCCTCTACATAATCATTTTTAGAGGTAGAAAGCAGTTTAAATATCATCTAATTCAATTTCCTCATTTGAAAGAGAAGAAATCTAAAGTTATCGAAGTTAAATTCTAAGGTCGTTTCCTAAAAACTACTTTATTACTATATTTCATTGTCTTTTCCCATTTTCTTAATGTCCTTGACCCTTTTGTAGTATCCTAGATTCAGTTTTAATTATCTGTGTAACTGTTAATGAATCATACTATCTCTAACTTTGTTTCCTTAAATAAAATAAGGATAATAATAATACTCACTTCGAGTCTATAATAAGCAAAGTGTTTTGCAACCCAGATGTGTTACACAGAATATTGCAAAACTCAAATAAGTATATCAGAAAAAAAAACTATTATGCACTGTTTCCTTCTAATACCTAGGTGGAAAAACACTAAACTCCTTTGAATTTTCTCTTCCTCATCTCAGCTATCTAGTAACTTTCCAAATCAATTCTCTTTCTATAATCTTTAATTTTTCACCCTTTAATTTCTATTTCCATTTAAATTCTATTTCGTACCCTAGTTCAGGACCTCCTTTTGTTTTCAACTGGCTTTTAATTTAAATATCTTTATTGTACTGGATGTTGCTAATCCATCTCTTCTCTAAAGAACCTTTCATACCACTATTCATATAATCTTCCTAATGTATTTTTCTGATCACATCACTTCTCAATTTATTTACAAATAAAAGATTCATTCTTGATTCTCAAACCCAAGGTCCTCTACACTTTGATGCTGGTCTAGCTTTTTACAACCATTACCACATTATTACCTTTCATATATTCTGTGATCCAATAAATTCTATCCCTTGTTTTTATCTTGACCTTTCCCTTCTGTGAGTCTTAGCTCAAATTATATCTTGAATAAACTCATTTCACTCCATTCCATTAAAAAAGAAATATTTTAGATTTTTGCTCTGTTAAAAATTCTCTCCTCTCCCTTTTGTCTATTAAATCTTAATTTTAAAAACAATATTTCTTGTACTTGTTTGTTTTGTTTTTAAATGAATAAGAAATACCTTTTTTTCAAGGCCTACCTCTGGCATTGTCTTCTTCTCAATGTACATTTGATTTTCTCCTATAGTTTGATAGTGAGGTATCCCTTTTCATATTTCTCGTATTTTTCTTGAATATTTCATGATTTTTGTCAGATCATACTTTCCCCATCCTCCCCCCAACACACACATCCCAATTTCTCATTAAGCCCTTTAAAAACAGGATCTGAGTCACATCCTTTTCTATATCCCGCAGTACCTAATACAATGTCATGAACCTAGTAGGCACTTGGTATCTGTTGAATTGACTTTAAAATTAATAGTAATTGTGACTACAGGGAAAGAATGAATGAACATGAAATGAAGTATTAAATCTTGATTAAAGAGTCAGGGTGCTGGCTCTACCTATGACAATTAACATTCAGTGTACATTTAGAAGAAAAGTCAGTTTTTTCCTGCTTTATAACATATCCCTTTATTATTATGCTATCAGAACAAAAGGGACAGGGAAAAAGAAAGGTGTGAACTAAGTAGCCAGCATAAAGATTTCTGTGACAACCCTTGCTAATGAAGTGGTATGGGAGTGGAAAAGTGTGACAGAAGTTGGGGGAGATGAGAAAGTAAGAAAGTGAATATGGGTCATGATAAATGAAGAGCTTTGGAGGAAGGGAGAGAGAGAGAAAATCATTTATGAGTATTCCAGGATCCTCTAATAGTAAAAGACTTATCTTAGTGAGGAAGGGGAAAAAACAGAATATACTAGCAAAGCAGAGAGAAAGATTCCAATAAAGAAATATGCAATTCTGTACCAATCATAGATTTAAAAAACAAACATTTATGAGTATTCCAGGATCCTCTAATAGTAAAAGATTTATCTTAGTGAGGAAGGGGAAAAAACAGAATATACTAGCAAAGCAGAGAGAAAGATTCCAATAAAGAAATATGCAATTCTGTACCAATCATAGATTTAAAAAACAAACAAACAATAGCATGCTGGACTCAAGGATAAGAAAATTCATTATTATATAATGGAATCCAATTTCTTTTCCAGGAGAGAAACAAGTTCTGAATGAGTCAACTATATATCTCTTAGCAACTTCCTGTTATACCTAAAAACCACTAAAAGAGCCTCAAAGTGCTTCTTTACTTAGAAACATAAAGATATATAGATCATAGTTCATTGATAACCATCCTTTTCATAGTATCTTATATAGATCTGTCAATACCCAATTGCCACAGCTCTGCACTTTGCCACTGCCCAGTTTAAAAAGAGCTAAGACATACTTACATGTACTCCCTGTGGGCAGAATGTACAGCCGCTGCATTGCTGTAGCGCCACAGAACAATCGCCGATGATAAAACATCCAGGATGGCATCAAACTGGAGGAGAGAAATCAGAGTCAGTGGCTTCTAAGGTCATTTTTCTGGGAATATTTAGCAAGTTAACTGAAGGAAAAGGAGACTTAATATTCATTTTTTATAAAGATCACCCCTGATCTATCACACAATAGCAAACTCTTGGGGATTCAAGAATCCTGTACATCTAATCCACCATCATCAAAAAGGTATCATCACCTGGGCTAGCTAACTTAAAAATGTCAGTCTGATAGGGAAAGATTTGTTGGTATGCTCTCTAGCTGCCAGCCCTTTGGAGACATTAAGAATAAACAGAACATAGTGATTCCAAAGACACTGAATCTACTTTTAATACAACTTAAATCATTTGGACGAAGTTCTTACTAAACAATTTCAGGACTATTTTTTCCACATGCTCTAAAGCTCCTCTATTGGAAAAGGAAAATAGAATTGAGAATGAGATATTTTTACATAGGGGTGTATGAGGAGAAAAACAAGAAACCTCATTGTTTAAAAGACCTCCTTTACATTCTACTGTCTACACACACACTTTTTGTTTGATCATTTTTTTTATCTGGTGAAATTATAGAAAAATACAAACCCTTTCCCCAATTATTTTTATAATTGAAACTTTCAGAACAGTGTAGTTATCCCACTTTCTCCTCTCTGTAAATGGCATCACAACTTAAGCAATAGCTCTCAGCATTCTTTAAATTAGATTTTAGAGCAGAGTTTCTGAAACTGGGGGTTGTAAACTTTTCATTTTAAATATTTTGATAACTATTTCAAGATAATTTATTTCCTTTGTAATTATAATTACTTTGTTCTATGCATTTAAAAAATGTTCTGATAAAGGGTCCATAGGTTTCACCAAACAGCCAGAGGGATCCAGGACACAAAAATGCTTAAGAACCCCTTTACATTCCAAAGCAAATAGGAAGCTTATACTTAGAGCCAATCCTAAACAGGACTTATCTTTTTCTATCACTTTTTCTATCACACTATCAATAGTGTGATCCTATTGAGGGAGGAACTAGAAGAGAGGGGAGAGGAAATCACACCCAGAGAATAGTTGAATTAGTATCATTTTCAAGCCTACAATAAATTGGGGGGGGGAGAGGAAACTGAAATCCTAAATTGACTGCAGGAAAGTAAACATTTATTGAGAGACTTTCATATACTCAAGAGTGAAATATCAAAACACTTGTACTGTATGACTGGGAATATGGTTTCAAAAACAAATCTATTACTAAATACTACAGTATTTAGCATTTCTGAATACTAAAGTATTTGACTATGTGTTAAGATAGTTCCCACTGCTGATCATCTCAGAGACAGTTATTGCATTCTGACTACCCATATTCATAGAATCCGTGGCAAGTTTACATGATTCAGATAATGGAACAAAGCAGCATAAAAGGACATTTCAAATTACTTACAGCAAACCCAAAAGCAGAGGCGCTGTACCTCATTACGGAGACAGCTAAAAAGAAAGAAAATATTATTCAGAATAATTTCAACCTTGTTAGGGTTATTTTTTTCATCCTGAATATAGTCATCAGTAGTAGCCTTTTTCAATGCTGGAGGAAAATCACAGGTACCTATGTAAATTGGAAGATTCAAATCAAGAGGTTCCATCATGCTTTATTCTTAGGAAAGGGATACTGTTCATCCTCTTACTTCTCAATCTGCAATAATGTCTTACATTACATTTTGAGGGCTCTCAAATGGGAGAAAAACATTTCATTATGAATCAGATTCTCAAGATCTGGGTGTCAAAAGTTGACAAAGTTTATTACAGAAAAGGAGAGAAACATAAATAACATGCAAACATGCACTGAGAAACTCTTAGTGCTGAATATAAAAGTTTTTAAAATGGCAGCAATCAGTCAGTATTTGGGATTGTAAAAGCAATCAGTCAGGAACAGACATACTGGGATACTTTATACCTAAAATTACAAAGCTTACTCTAAATGTAAAACATCTAAACCCCAAGGAGGTTACAATTTAGAAGTCACAAAAACATTCAAAGAGAATTTGATCCAAATTCAAAGTGGGAAAAAAATGGATCAAGAGTAGACATGGTTTTTCCTGTATTTGGGGGGAGATTTTTTTTTGACAAGTACATTTGGTAAAACTTTTGCATAATTCTGTGATCTATCAAATACCTATACAATATTTGACACGGAGTAGGTATTGGCCACTCTAAAATTGTAACTTAGATACATTTAAACTTCACATCATTGAAGATGAGACTTATTTTAAAGTTCGGCAATCTCTTGAAAAGATCAGGATGCTAATCAGCTTTCATGTTGTTTTGGCAAAAAGAGTAGAGTATAATGGGAAATAATAGAGGGCTGGGGATTGAGAAGGTGCAATTGATGATACCAGTAGTAGTTCTCACTGGTGTCAGGTAAAAGGTTGTGGCAAAAAGAAATGTCAAAAATAATCTATCTACCAACCACCTTGGTTTAAGTGTTGACTCTTATGCTATTATAAATAATTAAAGCCTTTTTCATTTCCTTTCATAAGAAGATAGACATACCATATCAAAGCATGAAGAAAATATAAATTCTAATTAAAATTACTGCATATTTGTCCCTGTTTTTGCTTAAATTAGTTAGAATAACTTCTATTTTCCCTTTACATCTAATTTTTCTCTGGATATTATAATCTTATATATAGTGCCAGAAGCTACATTTTAAATATGTATATATACATATATATTCATATTATATAATAAAAATATTACATATGTGTCTGTATATATATATATATGTGTGTGTATGTGTGTGTGTGTATGTCCACCATGTCTTATTCAGAGAAATTAAAAGATGTGCCTACTATTGGAAGATTATTGGCTATATTTACAAATATTAGCAAAAATACATAAAATATATACAAGTACAAAAAATACATAAAAAGCATTATGTGGCTTTTAAAAATTATCCTTTAACTTGAGTAATTCTTTACACCATTTCAATGCATTGGAAAATGGGAAAATAAGTAGAATTGTGCCACTTTTTAGAAATATAGATGGGCTATTAATAATGTATGGTGGGGTCTTTTGGAATTGAATGCCTATGATTTAAATATATTTAAAATAACATTAAAACAACATTTTTGAATCAGTTAAAATATATACTTTGATGTCATTTCAAAAGTGAGATATTCTGAAAGGAAATGTAATATTTTTCCATCATCTAGGACCTTATATGCTAATTCTACTAAAGGTAGTACAATTTACCCAAGAGTTCTTAATAGAACAGAAGGCTTAAAATTTCCACTTTTATTATAAATTGACTTCCAGTGATTTCCTTTGTGAAATAAAAAGGAAAAGATGCTAAGAATCCTTTAAGGAACAAAGAACCACTAAAGAACCCCAAGGATCATTTTATCCACAGAATCTTCAACTTTTAGTCACCACCAAAGCCAATTTTCACTATTAAATAAAAGAAAAACATTAGCACAGAACCTGATCACAGGGAGTCTATTGGGTCTCTTTCCAAATTTCCAGGAGGACCTTGAATGGCAACTCTATTTTCCTTTTGGTGCATAATTCAATGAAACAAATTCTTGTCCAATTCCTGGGCTAAACTCAGGCAGGTCAAAATCTTACAGATAAAGTCAGGTCAAACTGGATCATTCTGTTGAGCATGTTTTCACCACTTTTGGAGCTAAAAATAAATTTCAATTGAATAATATCAGACTGTGGCCAGGAGGAATGGCTCAGGAATGAGATAATGAGATATGGCACCTTTGACATCAAGAAAACATTTAAATTCAGCTTGGATCAGTGGTGATTAAAAGCCAATAGGAGTCCCAAATTCAAAGCTAGAGGAATGGCTCTGTGAAAAGAACTATGTAGGACAGACAATAGACCAGTACTCATTTGACCTTAAACTACTGCTGTGACTAGCAATAACAATGAATAAACCAGCCATTAATTAACATGGAGGTTGGACTTCACTTTTCCCCAAACACTATCACCACCCCCTTGAAGCTGGTTATTCTGGTGAAAAAAGAATATTTAAGAGGTAATGAAGTCATTACACCTGCCACTCCCATGCTAGATTCATTTAATCTCTATTTTAGCAATTCAGTGCCATAGACCTCTCCCGTCCCATATGAATTTATTTGAATAGAATAAAATCACAGAGCCCCTTGAGGAGATTTTCAAAGGCTTTTCTGCCACTGAAGCTTAGAAAATGTGTCTTGCCCCCAAGAGGCATCCACATTAAATATGCCTTATGCATTGGGGGAATATATGGAAAATTAAGACAGTTAACATCAGCTGGCCAATCTTTCTACTTTAATCTTATTGGCTGCTTATTTAATTATGTACAGCCACTGTTTCCAACCTTTGGCTCTCTCTTGAAGTGCCCTCCTCCAATTCACCCCTGCACATAATGACAACAGATGCCCCAGTTTCCTTCTTTACTGAGGAAAATTATGAACATCCAATGAGGGCAACCCTAACTCACCTTTATTCTACAACATCATTTTTTTTTCCTACTTCTCAAACGAATGTCTATATATATATATATGTATATATACAAATATATATGCATACACATTTAATGTTGTATGTAAATGTGTTTGTATATTAATATCTGGTTTTTACATTACCAATATTTCCAGCTGAATTTCACCACTTGCTCCTGCCAGAAAATCATTCTTTATATTAAGAATAAAAATAAAAAGATAAAAGAAAAAAATTCCATAATAGCACACTTATTTCCATAGAAAGTGGATCTCTATATCTGCTGCTAAGACTGTTTTCTATTTGTGCCCTTTACCTTATGCCTTCCTTCTTCAACTAAAATATTTGCTCTCTCAATTATTCCTTTATATATCCTTCAGTCCCTCCTTCCTTCAATTCCCTTCCAAATTGCATGCAAAATGTTACTTTCCTTAAACAAAACAAAAACAAAAATCTTGAATTTCCTATTCTTTCTATTCCACTGAATTACTGGACATCTCTTTTTTCTTATCGAAATCAATTAACCTTTTGAAGAGATACTTATGCCTAATGCTTCAACATTCTCAACATCTACTCTACGATCAACCATTTGCAATATAGCTCCCACTTTCACACCTTACTCAAAGTTGATTGGTTGTTGTTCTTCATTCTTGAAAAGGACCAAAATGACATCATTATGTTAAAGTCAAGTTAGTGTGCCCAGTGTGAGCTTGGAATGTTCAGCCACAGGTCAGACACAGAGTCCCCATGAACATTTGAGGTGCTTTCTCTCTGTGCAATTGATATTTTTTTCTGAGCTAATTCAATTCTGTTTTTCTCATAGAGCACAGGACCTTCTCTGATGAGGGCACACTATCTGTGTCATTTTCTCCCATGTCACACAATCAATTCTAAAAGTCTTTTTTTTTTTCAGTTTTCCACACATATTTCCACATTTACCATGCTGCACAAGAAAAATCAGATCAAAAAGGAAAAAAAAAATAAGAAAGAAAAAAAAAGCAAGCAGACAACAACAAAAAGGCGAGAATGCTATGTTGTGATCCACACCCATTTCCCACAATTCTCTCCATCACAAGTCTATCAGAACTGGCCTGAATCATCTCATTATTGAAAAGAGCCACATCCATCAGAATTAATCACCAAATAATTTTGTTGTGGCTGTGTGCAATGATCTCCTGCTCCTATTCATTTCTCTCAGTATCAGTTCATGTCTCTCCAGACTTCTCTGAAATCATCCTGCTGATCGTTTCTTATAGAACAATAATATTTCATAACATTCACATACCATAACTTATTCAACCATTCTCTAGCTGATGGATATCCACTCAGTTTACAATTCTTTGTCACCACAAAAAGGGCTGCCATGTGGGTCCTTTTCCTTTTTTAAGATCTCTTTGGGATACAGACCCAGTAGAAATAAGACCAAACACACACAAACAAACACAGTTTTGTAGCCTTTTGGTCACAATTCCAAATTGCTCTCTAGAATAATTGGATCAGTTCACAACTCTACAAACAATGCCTTAATGCCTCAATTTTCCTACATCCCCTTCAACATTCAACATTATCTTTTCCTGTCATCTTAGCCAATCTGAGAAGTATGTAGTGGTACCTCAGAGTTGTCTTAATTTGCATTTCTTTAATCAATAGTGATTGAGAGCATTTTTTTCATATGACTGGAAATTATTTTAATTTCTTCATCTGAAAAGTATCTGTTCACATCTTTTGACCATTAATCATTTGGAGAATTGCTTATATTCTTATAAATTTGAGTCAATTCTCTACATATTTTAGAAATGAGGTCCAAAATCTAAATCTAAAATCTAAAATTCTTGAAAGACCTTAAGAGTGACCTTATATCACTTTTTCTGACTGACTTGCAAAAGCTTGACCTGTGTGAGTTCTCCAAAAAAAAAAAAAAAAAGCATTTTGCAAGTATACAGTTGTCATTCAAACACTGTAGCCAGTCCCACTGCCACAGAGTTTAAATGTTTACACAGGTGCTCCATCAGCCAAAGTACACCATCCATAAAAGAGACCATCAGTTACAGCATATAGTGAAGTTTTGAATGGTGTGGATAAGTTCACCTTTCTTAGCAGAGTACTTTCTAGGGATGTACACATTGATAATGAGGTCAACACATGCATTGCCAGAACTAGTTCAATATTTTGGGAAGTTCTGAGAGAAAGTGTGAGAGAGAAGTATTAGATTAAACCCCAAACTGAAGGTCTGCAGAGCTATTGTGTACTTACTCAAAGTGCTCTTGCAAAGCATTACCAAATTACTTCCTAAATACTAACTACCCTTTTCATATACTAGGACTTTCCGGGTACACTTGCTGGATATCTACTTCTTCTGGGTTTTTTCTCTACCCTTGGTTTCAAAGGGACCTCATTCTTTATTCTCTTACTTCCCTAATAGTCTTCTTTTCTTGACATTCCTCCCCATGAACTTTTTCTAAGGTTCTGTCCTTGCTCTTCTCTTCTTCTCTCTTTATATAGTCTCTTTTTTGAGAGTCTAATTTATTACCAGGGCTTTAGTTCACTTCTGCATTGTTCCTACAGCTAAATCACCATCCTTGACTTCTCTCCTAAGTTCCCAATTCATATCTCAATCTATTTGCCCTAAAAACACTTTAAGCCAAGCATGTCTTGAAATAAGCTCAAAATCATAGCATCCTTAGAGGTAATCTTGATCCATTAGGAAATTTTACAGATAAGGACACTGGGACCAAGAAATTTGTCCAAGTTTACAAAGGCTGCAAGTAACAGAGCCCAGATTTGAATAAGGGTCCTTCAATCTAAATCCATCACTCTTTCTACCAACCACTTCTAAGCAGAAAGCTCAGATTTGGCTCTCATTCTACTACAATCAATTATTCTACCTTTCCTTTCTATACATAACACATATATAATTGTAAGATGAAATAACAACCCCATTATAAACTTACCTATTATTTATATGTGTGACACATATACACATCCCTCAACTAAACTGTAGGTCTCAATAAGAGGCAAGGCGACAGGGATTTACTATCTACATCTGTAACCTCCAGGCTAACTTTTTTATTGGACTCAAATTTGCATTAAAGGAAATATGAATACAAAGTTGTATGTATGTATATGCTCTTCCTTCCTTCCTTCCTTCCTTCTCTCTCTCTGTCTCTGTCTCTCTATCTCTTTTTTTCTTCCTCCCTCTCTCTGTGTCTCTGTATCTCTATCTCTGTCTCTGCTTCTCTCTCTCTCTCTCTCTCTCTCTCTCTCTCTTTCTGTGTGAGTGTGTGTGTGTGTGTGTGTGTGTCTGTGTGTGTCTCCCTCCCTCTTTCTCTCTCTGTTTCTCTAGATCTCTGTCTCTCTTTCTCCCTCAACATTGATAATGAGGTCGATGCATGCACTGGCAGAGCTAGTTTAGTGTTTGGGAGCTTCTGAGGGAAAGTGTGAGAGGCCCTCTCAAACACACATGCACAAATAGGCATAAAATATATAATTTATAAGATACATTTTCTATTAATAAAATTATAGGTAACATTACAGTAATAGATATGCACACATATGTATATATTTATGCATGTATATTATATATATTCTTGTAAAATAGTATGGAAGACAATTAACTCAAATATTTATGCCTGTATATCAGTCTAGTTAAAAGAATAGACCTCCTTTTCCTGCCTTAACTAAATCAGAGTCCCACCATTCTGAAAAGAATCCAAGTTGGAAACTTCAAATCAAACAGAAGGACAGCTGGAAAATGGACTGGATTCATTGTTGGGATAAAATCACATGTAAATTGTGCAGCTGAATAAACAAGCAGAAGAGAAAAAAGGCTTTGGACAAAGCCTTAGAAATTTGCAGGGTGACGGTGTGTGTTTCAGAGAATTGTGATGTCATTATCAGCAATGTGCCATTCAACCCTATTAAATAAAGAAAGTGATTTCAATTGCAGGCTAGATTTATAGCAACAATGAAGACCCATCTGTCAAGCTGTCCAAAATCAAGCAATAATTATCTTGAGTCTCTGCAGTCCTGCTTTACCCCAAGCTCCATAATATCTCTAGCTGCTAAATTATGTGACCAGTAAATCTCTGTTAATAAATCAATCTCTCTTTAATTAAACTGCCTCTATCACTCAGATTCCTAGACCACAATATTAGAGGCAGCTATGTTATTCTTCCAACTTAAAAAAAATCTCTGCTCTACTCACTTTTAAATGGGGGCTCAGACAAATGAAGAAATTAGTTTAGAGATTCAAAGTTTCCCACCTGTCTGAAAACCTTCTAATAAATTAAATAGCCTCTTTTCTCCCCAAAGGTAAAGTTACTTCTTATGACAAGATGAAGAAGATGAGTGATATATTTGTTTATCAATTTACTTCTTGTTGATCTAACTTCATTGGGTAAAAGGAAATGAATTTTAAAAGAATACCGCAGATTTATAAATTGTTTATCATTTCAGGACAGTGTCCTTTGGCACATCCCATTTATTAGCCTAAGATGGTCTCAGCTCACTATGAATTAGGAATAGCTCAACTTACGGTACAGGGTATTTATTTTTTGTTTTTCCTCAATCTCTCTCATTTGATTTTTAAAGTCTTTTTTGAGTTCTTCTATAAAATTCTTCTAATTTGCTGCACAAAATTCTGTTTTGCTTATGATTTCTTGTATTTTGATTTCTCCAATGATAATACATTATTAACTGATGGCTTAACCATCTACCCACCTACCTCTCACTCTACTGTTTCTGTACCTAATTACATCATAAATACCTATCTTCTCTCCCTCAAAAGGTATCAAGGAGGACAGCATAAGTATATAAGCGTAGCTTTGTTGTTTACTTATCTTCTTACATATATGTGTGTGTGTGTGTGTGTATGTGTGTGTATATATATATCATAATCTTAATTTGACAGGTGGCAATGCCAGCTGTTGTTGTGATCAATAGTTTCCATGGGTAAGTAGGTTGTTCCATTCTACAATCATAATGAATGAGTAGGCAGTATATGCTTTCACTCTACAATAATATAGCCTGAAGATTTGTATGTACATGGGTATATTGCAATCAGAGGAATGAACAAGACCAGGGAACAAAAATCCTAAGTCCCTCTCCTAGCTGCTTGTACCTCTTAAGATATATTATGAAGCCTTTATTCAGAGGAATAAGTAATTGAATTAACATGTCTTTCTTTGTGGAGAGAAACAAAGACTTAGCAGAGGTGCAGAGAATATGAAATTTGATTTTTAAATCAGGGAACTATAGGATCTGTGGAAAACTATTAAGAATAAAGTACAACTTCCATTTCCTCATGAATTCTAACATCCCCTCAAGATTTAATGACTGACACATTGCATTTCACTCATAAGGGATATTTTCAATGACTGATGGACAGCCTTTTGAAATACAATCACTTCAAAATGATAATATCAAAGCTGGGCAATATATTTTGGAGAGGACACAGATGTAAGAACATGTTCTAAAAAGTGAAATGTACAAATACATAATACTTTATTATGCATACCCTATACTGATAATGTTCTCCCTGCTCAGAATCTTTCTTTTGTTTTAAGACTCAGAGCAGGCACCACTTCCTCCATAAAATCTTTTCCTATATCTTCCCCAACTCTATCCCCAATCATCTATGAATATTCACTCTTTCCTCAGGTTTTAAGAACCTGGATTTTTGTCTGGATTTTTGATTTGCTACCATAACCTCCTACTGAATTCTATTTTCTTTGTTATGCATTATATTCTCCCTAGCAGAGGAATTCCTTAAGGGCCTCATGGGTTTCTTGAGAATTAGGACTGAAATTTCTTAAACCTTTGTAACCTCAGTGCCTTGCACATAGTAGGTATATATTAGCCATAGGTAATTAGATCTGAAAAATAGATTACAATAGCCTGCTATTTGTATCCCCTGCCTCAAGTCTCTCTCAGTTCTAATCCATTTTCTATCAACTACTAAATGAATCTTCCTAAAATTCAAGTGTGACCATATCAATCTCCCTTTCTCCTAATCTCCCTCCTTCCTTCTTTCTCTCCCTCCCTCTTTCTCTCTCTCTCTGTATGTGTCTCTCTGTCTCTGTTTCTCTCTATGGTCTTTCTCTGTCTCCCTGTGTCTCTTGTCTCTCGCTGTCTTTCTGTCATCTGTCTGCCCCCCCCCCTCTCTCTGTCTCTCTCTCTCTCAGATCAAACATTTTCCTTTTATATCCTGGCCCCTCCCTACTTTTTTACATCTTACTCCCAAATACATACTCTTTGATCCAGTACCACTGACTTTATTGCTATTTCACCAACAAGACATTACAGTTCTCAGCTGTGAGCATTTTCACTGGCTGTACCCCAACCCTGAAATGCTCTCTCTCTTTATCTCTCTTTGCCTTAGCTTCCCTGACTTCCTTCAAATCTCAGCTGAAGACCCACCTTTTGCAAGAGGTCTTTCCCCTGTGTTCCTTAAATTTAGTGTTTTTCCTTTAAGACTATTACCAATTTATTGTGTATGTATCTTGTTTGTACATAGTTGTTTCTCACCTTGGACATAGGTTCTTGAAAGCAGGAATTTGTCTTTCTTTTTTTCTTTTTTTTTTTTTTGCCTTCTGTGTATTCTCAGAGATACAGAGTTTCTCATACATACTGGGTGCTTAAGAATGCAAGTTGACTGACTAAAAAGGATATGTATTTGATTTGAACTATCAAAAATCTTAGGTGATTTCAAGGCAACTAGTCACTTTACTCTGATAAATTGCTATAATCCAAACAACAATTACGATCATATGGTATTACCTTTATGAGTATCAGTCATGACATTTAAAAACAATAGGATTATTCAGAGACTCTAATATATATCATTAAATAACAGAAATTTTCAATGACCTCCCTTTCATATGATGCTTTAAAAGTCCATTTCCTATCCATTATGAAAAATATTTGAGGATTTAGAAACACAAAGAGGTATTGTATGTAATTTCATCAGTGCAGCAACAGCTCCTATCAGTTCAGACTGACAACCATACTGTAACTAGGAGTCTTAAAGAAATGGCCCTAGATTATTTAGTTCAGTTAATTGCCTGAGGTTGCACAAAACAGTATATATCAGATATGGGAATCCAGTTCTCTAGTACTCCACTCTACCTCTCTTTAAGGGTAGGATTAAGAAAATATGGCGTGGTAATAGAGAGGAATCATTGTAGATCCCTGCAAAGATAACAATCATGGACATTCCAAAGAGAAAGAGAAAAGGAGGAAGGAGCTATTGAATTATTAGCTTTTTTTAAATATTGGGTCTCCCTATCTCATCCAGGATGGAAATGCAGAAGCCATTACAGGATCAGTTCCACTGCTGATCACCAATAATACTGTGACTTTCTCCATTTTTGACCTGAGCTTCATTCCCTCACTCCTTAGGCATCCTGGTGGTCCCTTGACCATCATATTGATGTTGATCTGCCTTAGCCCAACCACAGTTCAGAATCCCACGCTCAAGTCATCCACCAGCCTCAGCCTCCTTTAGTTGCAGGGATTACAGGCATAGCTCATCACACAAAACAATATTTTTTCCAAGTAATTCAAAAGCTCAGGTCTTCATTTATCTTTATCCCCTATGAAGGCTTTGTGACACCTTCAAAGACATCACTGATTCTTTCTAGAGAGTTGTTTTCACTTTTGGAAGGGTTAAAAATTGAAGAAACTACTGGGAAGTTGGTAGGCTATCAATACCACAGTTTGCCCCTTCCAAAAAAAAAAAAAAAAAAGAAAATTCTGAGCCAAAAAATTATTCATAACTGGAACTGAAAATAATGATTTTTTTCAATCAACAAGATTTGATTTGAAAACCTGTATTTACTTTTGATATTTTTAGTTTGCTCGGATCTATTGTTTTTAAATAAGGAATTAACAGCCTTCTTTAACATTGCCAACTGTTATAACTCCACCCAATGAGACTATCAACCTACATAATGGCTTCAACTCAATTTCAATTTTTTTTCTTAGATAATCTATTTCTGGGTTCTTAATCTAATCTATATTTTAAGTTAAATGTGAACAAATGTGCCTTTATGGGCTAGTGAAACAGGAGAGAATATGCTGAAAAAGTGAAAGGAATAAATCTAGCTCCTCTTAAATAATCAAAGTTCCCCTTAGCAGTATCTGGGCAATAGGTTTGAATAACAAATATGAGAGACTCAACTCCCCCTCTCCATTAGGAAACTATAGCTCAAAGGCGTCAGTCCTCACTTTGTAGCATCATCATGCCAAGAGTTCATTAATACAGCTGGTTACTCTGGTAGAAATGAATTGCACCAGTCATTGATGAGCCTGCACAGATGGAGATGGAAATTGTACATGCTTTATACAATCTGGGCCAATTTCCCAGAGATACTTTGACACAAATCAAAGATAATAAGTTTCAAGCATGTAAAAACAAAAATAAGAGGAAAGAAACATAGTGCCTTTGTCCCAAATTGGATAAACTTTATTGCCATGCTACACTAATAAGTGACCACCTCTAAAAACAAAGAGTAAATTGAACTGGGGAGTGCCTTCAGCACAGTTGACTGATCCCATTTAAAAAATTCATAATAAAAATAAAAACCCAGCAGAAAACTACAGGAATATGGATAGAAGGAAGTTAATTGCTAGGTGCTCATATTGAAAGAAAACTACCATTCCATCCCACAAGGATAGTAGCATTGCATTTCAAAAATGAAACCCTGAAGTCTTTTCTTTATTCAGTTAACATTTATTAACCACCTACTAAATGCAAAATACAAAGCTGAAAAAAAATATTATTCCGTCCTGGAAAATCTAATCATGTAAGTGAGGGTGGGATGGGATGAAGAAAATATGCACAGGCTGCCTTGACAAAAAAAAAATTGTTTCCCCTGCTTCTCGATCCTTCTCAGTCCTGAATAGACACTGGAGATACTGCCTAAATGAAAAATCTTTGCAGTGACAGCCACAGATGATGATGATAATAACATTTAGATGTTCTTTAAGGTCTGCAAACACTTTGCTATTATCATACTATCCTATTACTATTATTATACTCTATTATCCCTATATTACCTTAAAACAATCCCTATAAAACCTCAAAACATAAATGTTATTTTTGGTTCCATTTTACAAATGAAAAAACTGAGATACAGAAAAAGGTTATATGACTTGCCTAGGATCACAGAGTTTCTAAATGTCAGAGGCTGGATTTGAACTCAGGTTCAATAGTCTAGCTACTGTGTAGCCTAGCATATTCAAGAGTTTGAGAAACAAGCAAAAAGTATTCAGTAACACAAAATGTTAAGATGCCATGAGAAGAAAGGAGAATTTGATTTTCAGAGTTGAAGACAATTTGCATCATTGAGGTTGTGGGATGAGTGGTTTGTTTTGTTGCTGTTCTTGTTTGAATAACCTGAGGCAAGAAGATAGAGACACCTTCCAGAGTAAAGTTTGAAGTGCTTTCTTATGTTCTAATTCATTGAAAACTACTACTTCTTGAATGACCTATCTACTAACTCTCAGCTAAGGAGACTATTCTATGAAATAGAACATCCATTTCTCAACCACATTGGAAAACAAAACTTCCCTTGGGTAAAAATCTGATTTATTCAAGAGATATATTTAAAAGTTGCTTTATCAAGAGATTCATAATAGAATTCATTTAAATAGCTAGTATGTGGTTTTAAAAATAGAAAGAATCTTAGATATCTGCTAGTCCAAGCTTTACTTTTTAAAACTAAGGAAACTGAAGCAGACTTGCTTAAGTTCACACAGATAGTAAGTAACAGAACTGGGATTTGAACCCAAGTCCTTTAACTTTAAGTCAGAGCTCTTTTTATTGTATAACACAGTCTCCTTCTGCTCATGTATATCACATAACATGATTTACATAATTTCAATTTAGATGCAAACTTTGAAGAGCCCATTTACTGAATAGAGTGAAATTTATATTAAGTGCATAATCTCAAGGATATATATAATAATGATTTTTTCCAGTAAATAAAATTAGTTTGAAAAAAATAACCACCCCATATCTTCTTACTCTGTTCCACTAAAAGATTGCATAGATTTAACTGACGATTAAGGCTAAGGTTGGTCTTGCCATGGAACACAGTTATTTTCTCTATGTAAATTCAGTAGACATTGTTCTCCCAATCAACTGAACTAAATAGAAAGACATTGGGGCAGAGAAACCTCCTATGTACAATCATATAGAATAATCTAGGACTCATTTGTCAAGAGTAAAATGAATGAAGCTTCTCTTACATGGACTCACAGAATTCTTGGCATTTAGGTCTTAGGAGATTATTTAGTTCAACCTATACACTCTGCAGATCAGAGGAAAGGAACCTGATTTTCTTAATAAGAATAAAATCTAGATTTAAATCACTCTGTTTTTTCTCAATTTTTTTTTACCATTTTATGTTTTTTAAAAAATTAATAAAAGTCATTTTTCTAGTAAGAGGAAAATTGGGGTTTGAATCCAAATATGTCTTGTGACTTAAAGTCAAGTGTTCTTCCCTAGGTATGCACATGGCACAGTGGATAGAATATTGGGCTTAGAATCAGGAAAATCCAAGTTTAAACCCAGCTATGTGACTTTGTACAAATCACTTTACCTCTGTCTCAGTTTCCCAATTTGTAAAATGAGGATAATAATAACACCTATTCCCAGTGGTTGTTGTGAGGATAAAATGAGATGCTATTTTTTTAACGCTATGCAAACCACAAAGCTCTATATAAATGCTGGCTATTATTTTCTTAGCCATACTCTTGCACACAAGAAAGAAAAAAGATCAAATTGAGGGAGGGGCACAGTGACTATATTTAAAGCACACAATATTTAGTACCTAGAATAAACCACCTCTATACAAAAGGAGGGGAAGTATGCTTCATCATTAACTGCCTGAAACCAAGACTGCATTTAACCTGAAATCTGATGCCTGTCATTTATATTATTATTTCATCATACACATTCTTCTGCGGTTTCAGCTTTCTTTTTCCTGCTTCAATTCAGACTCCTCCCCACATTTCTCTGAATTCATCATATTGGTCTTTTCTTGTGGTGAAATAATATTCCATTATATTCACAGAACACAATTTTTTCAGCACTTCCCCAATCAATGGACACTTACTTTATTCCCATTTCTTGCTACAAAAAATATTAATAATTCACTGTTTCCCTTCCCCTTTTCATTCTACTATGCAGCTGTAGCCAATGTAATAGGCACAGATGATTGGTTCTCAGGTATATTAAATTTATTTGGAACTTCAACTGGACAGTGATCCATAATGAATTCTGTTTGGCATGTCAGTATAGAATCGTAAAGGACAATGCTACTTAAATTACGTGGCTAATAAAAACAAAACAAAAAAGTGACCAGACATCCAGATGCTATTCACATGCATACCATTTTGAAATATGATGGATTGCCAAAATTATTTGACATAATCTATTTCTGCCCTGGAAAAACTTGGGGTGCTGTATCTTTTTGCAACCCATAATAAAGGGACATTAAATCCCTCTCTTTTTTCAAAGAACAGCTCTAGCATTATCCTCTACAAAAGTCTATTTCTGATTCGCCCAATTGCTAGTGCCTTTTCTATCTAACCACTTTGTTATCTAACAACTTTAAATCCATTTATATTTATTCTGCATATGAACAATTTTTTTTCTCTCCCGATAGATTATAAGGGTTGGTCTCATTTATTATAGCAGAATGTGTAGCACCAAACAGTATTTAATAAATACTTGTTGATTAGTTGACTGAACTGAAGAGTATGGCATCACCTCAGTATAGTTAGTCTGAAATCCCAAGTCAGCTCCTTAAAGAAACTGAGCACACATCTCTTTATTTCAAAGCACATGTTAGCTGAATATATCACTTGCCTGCATATGGAAATGTGAGAACTCACTTTGAGAGATATGTGTCATTTTGTGCAGAAAATGTCTACTTAGGTAGAATATGCAAATAACTGGAATTTTCCACTGTTTTTATGACTGACAAATGGCAAGTCAAAAATCCTGATATTAGGGAATTGATCCAGAATTTACCTTTCAGGCAGTTTCATAAGGTTGGAAGACATTCAAACCAAATCTCATATACTTTCTGCTTCTATAATTTTTCATAATGCTCATAATATTATTAAACATGTTTGACAATTTTTTGTGTCCTGTATGTTTTCATATTGTTTTTTTATGGAAAAGACACAGTGTTAAGAGACAGAATGGCATATGAGGGATAAGTAGGCTAATGTAGCTAGGTCATAGATTGTGTGGAAGGGAATGAAGGAGAAAAGACTATAATGATCAGAAGGGGCTCAGTTGTGAAGAGCTTTAATTTCCTATAGATTTTTTATATGACATGAAGGCAATGAGGAGACATAAGAGTTTATTGGAAACAAAGATGATACAGTCAGACCTACTCCTTAGGAAAATCACTTTGGCAGCTGAGTGACAAATGGACTAAAGTAAAGAATCTTAGAAAGGACACTGAAGGTTATTTCAGTAATCCACATGAGAAGCAATGAGAACGTAGTATGGTGATGGCTATGTGAATGAAGAGAAGTGATATTTACTAAAGATTACTAAAGGGAGAAATGGCAAGGCTTGATAATAGATTGAATATGATGGATGAGTGTGATTGAGGAACTGAGGATGAAAGAGAGGCTGTGAATCTGGTTGATTGGGAAAATAGTAACAATAATAGGAAAGTCGGGAAGAGAAAAGTTGGAGAAGGGAGAGGAGAAGATAGTGCATTTTGCTTTGGATATATTGAAATGCTTCTAGGACATCCAATTTGAGACATCCATTATTCAGATGATAATGTGGAACATATAAAATATGGATATCTTTTATATTTAACATATATATTTATATATAAAAAGATGAATATATTTTATGCTTACTTATCTGTATATATGTTCTATCACATCAAATAAAAAATGTAAGCTCCCTGAAGGTAAAGATTGTTTAGGATTTAGAGCTCTAAAAACGAGTAACACAATATCTAGCTCATAGCAGATGTTTAACAGATATTTAACAAATGCTTATTCAATCAAATACTCTAGGCTCAAACATTTCCAAATAACTAGTATTGAAATTCATATTCTTTAGAATGCAACATCCAATGTTTCTTTAGATTTTAATTTGGCAATAATATGGGGTTTTAAATACAGTATTTTATGAATTGCCAAAATGCTAGAAACTAATGCTTCACAGTGAAATTCCACAGAGGAAGAGAAGGGAAGCTTAAGAACGCAAAAAAAATCATTTATTCATCATGCAGCCTGTGTTCCAATTCCTTAGGCTAGCATAGCAGTTTGTATTTTTAATCATTTTTCTGGTGCTTTACAATAAATTAAAATTTTTAAAAGGACACAGACAAACACTACAGAAATACTAATTAGCACCACTGTAGGTATTATGAAATAAATCTTTATGACCAAACACTAATATAGCAGATCTTAAAAATTGAATAAGACTGTATAAAAGTACACATGTACAAATTCATAGTCTTCTCTGTTCTTATTGACTATGTATGTGTTTATTACAACAATAAAAAAATTCATCAAGGTTTTAAAACCATGTAACAAATAAAGCTGTGTGAAAACTGAGAAGGAGAGGATATAAAGCTAAATGTTTGGTTGATACAATTTGAGATAGGGAAACCCCCTTTCACAAAATTATTTCCCTTATGGTTTGCAAAGATGCCTGAAATTCATAGTTTACATACTGTCAAGGCCATGTAGAAAGTATGAATAGGAATTACACCTTGTGAGGGATCAACTGAAGAAAGTAGATTATATGGGATGAGCGGAAAAAAATTTTGAGGGGAGAGAAGAAACAATGAAAGCTGACTTCACATATTTGAACAACCATCATGTGCAAGCAGGATTATCTTCGTTCTGGATGGATAGTCTGGAACTATCTAACTAGAAGAAAAGTCTGGAAGCCACAAGGAGATAGATGGAGTAAATATAATGGAAAACATCCTAAAAACTCAATTTGTTTAAAAAGTGGAATGAGTTTGCTCAGGAAGGCATAAGTTCCCCATCAGTAGAGATCTTGAAGAAGAAGCTAGGTAACTATTTTGTTTGTTCATTTAGTCATTTCAGCCACTTCTGATTTCTTGTAACTCCATTAGAAGTTTTCTTGGCAAAGATACTGGAGTGGTTTGCCATTTCCTTCTCCAGCTCATTTTACAGATGAGGAAACTGAAGCATAATGGGTGAAGTGATTTGCCCTGGGTCACACAGCTAGTAAGTGTCTGAAGCAGGATAGGAATTTAAGTTTTCTTGACTCTGAACCTGAAACTCTAACCACTGTACAACTTAGCTCCCTATGGCCATTTTTGGGCAAAAGCAAAGAAGGGATTGCTGTTCAGTTACAGATTGGACTGCTATTTGTCCTTTATTTTCAAAAAGGGTTGATGACAATGATCAATGACAGGGTGATATCTTGACTCACGTTTGAATTGGGTTTTAAATGAGGCAGAGTTAATGCAGTCCTTAGTCTCAGCATCTCTTCCAGTCATCAATGTCTAGTGGCAAGGTGAAAGTCAAGATGATTGACAATGATTCAGGATACAATGGATGCCCTTGGTATCTTCAACATCTGACTAGTTTCTAAGTACTCCACATTGCCTATTTCACCTATCTTCATGGCTGTTGGAATAAATTATTCTCATCCTCCCATTCTACCACGGGAAGTCTCCACAAGTTGGAGTAAATACCCCCTAATTCATCAATGGATTTGAGCTCTATTGATTACTATCAAACTAATTTAGCCCATCTATCAAGGTAATTTACCAAGTGCAGCTGCTGAACTGCTGCACATGCTTCAGATTCCAGGAACCACAAATGAGCCAAAGTTTGAACTACAAGATCTCTGGATTTTCATAATGGTGATTTTCTGAAAAAGCTATTCTTAACTGAGAAACCCATTAGCATACATTCATTTTTTCTGATTTTTCAAAAGAAAAAAGAAAGGCTTCACAGGGATAGTAAATTTGAATGAGAATATTCAGCAGAAAAAAAGTATAGAACAAGGTTCTTTTTTTAACGTCTTTAAAAATATTTTATTTTTTTCAATCGCATGTAAAAACTCCAATTTATTTTATTTTATGTATTTAAAACCATGATTCTGAGAAATCCCCTAGGTTTTGTCAGATGGCTATAGCAATACCAGCAAAAACTTACAAAGGCCTGGATTAGAGTCTAGATTGCTGCTTAAGAAGCTTAAAGCTATTGAGGAGAAGTTTAGATAGAAAAGGGAAAGCTTAAGGAATTTGAGTACCTAGAACCAGAAAAAAAGAAGGATCATAAAAGAGAAGCCAGTGGTAAACTTTCCCATTTTACTAAAATTACAGCTAGAATTGCAGCAAGGAAAAAAAGTTATAATTACAAAGTGAAATGGTTAATAAATTAGAGCTAGAAGATTTTAAATATCATCTAGTCAGAGTTGCTTATTTTATGAGATACAAAGAAATGAAGTGACTTACCCAACATCCTATGGATAATAAGTGGTAGATCTGTGCTCTCTAAACTGTAACTCCAAATCTGTACTATATCAATAGCTAGGAAAACTATAGTTTTATCATTTTCAGGGTCTGTTTCCCCTTTAAAAAGAGAACCTTGGTCGCAAGTAACTAAGCACCTAAAAATATTCTAGGTTACATCTTTCCTCCTAGCCTTTCTCTGTGATATTAAGACATAAATTGAACTGTTTCTTCATCTCTTAAATAAGAAAAACGGGGCTAAATGATCTCTAGAGTTTTGCATATTCTATATGTAAGCCACCACTTAGAACCAGAACCCTAGACTAATACAGATCCACATTTTTTTTTCAGGCTGGGTCTTCCTATTGGCCAGATTGGAAGTACAGCAGTCCTTTAGAAGCCCCACTGATCAGCATATAATCTTTAGTCTTCTCCATTTTTCCACTGTGGGACAATTTGTATCTTCTTAGACAATCCAATGACTTCTGTACTTAGGCAGTCACCCAAGGACAGTCATCTTATTGGCTTTAATCCCTTCTGCAGCTCAGAATTCTCAAACCCAAGCAGCAACCAGCCTCAGTCAGCCTCCCCAGCAAGATCTACAGGTGTGTTCCATCATACTTGTCTCCAGTTTCAATCTTAAAAAGCTATAACTGATTAGTGATAATTAATATTCTGTCCTATTTTGCTCCCACCAAGATGTCAAATGCAGAACTTAAATTTACTTTATTTCTAATGTATTAGTTCTCCTGCTAACAACCAAAGCTAACCGAAAGGTTTTTTCTTAATCTCTACTTTGGTCCTTTCTGCTAAAACTTCCATCATCTACTCTGTATTTATTTTTATGTACTAATTTGTTATTTCCCTCATTAGAATATAAACCCTTTGTTGATCGATTAAATAATTAATTAAAACAATGTCTTAATTAAAACAAAGCAATCCAATATGGAAATGTGTGGGATTTATCAAGTTATCTGCTAGCAAGAAACCAACCTCACAAAATCAATAGAGGAAGTCCCTAATGGTGGAAGTGGAATTCTTCAGTGAAAACAGTACCAGTATCTCATCCTGCCTGCCTTTAGCTTCCATTCATGTCAGCTCAACGTTCCTCTCTGCTATAACCAAATACTCTCACACACTTCTTAAGAACTTTTCTGCTGGCCTGCACTGGTCCAGCAGTCAGTGGACCTGACCCCTCCACATTCCTGGTCACTCCTAGGCCTCCCAGACACTCTTCCTGTCTTTGCTTCATTCTCTACTATTCTATATTCATGCCTTGTGCTTCTCCTCCAGTCAGCACAAGTACTAGGACACAGTATTAAAGGAATACTAGTTATTTTCTCATACATATATGTGTATACTTGGATCAACTTCCATCAACTCCTAGAAATACTCGAGTGAAGATAAATGTTGATAACAAAAAGTGTGGTATTATTACTCTTTTTCCAGGTCAGATTAAGCCATGGTCAATGACACTCAACATTTTTCAGAGATACCATTAAGATGAATGACATTAGCTGCCTGACACACTCTTAGAGTTCCTTGGAAGAAAGGTAGTCTATTAGATTAGCACTGTGACCTATAAAGAAAGTTCCATAATTTGGTTTATTTGTGGAAACAAAGCATAACTTTTATATTTCTCACTATGCCCTGAAAGTGGGAAAACAAAAACGTTGTCAGCATTTTTTGTCTATATCTGTTTTCACAAAACTAGCATATCCCATAGTGAGGGTTTGGACAGCAAGGTGTGCCTGATATACAGAGAAAAATGGAATGTCCTAAAAAGAAAAAAAAGCCACAAATCTGGATGCAGTAAGAATTTCAGCATTTCTAAATGGCTCAGCATGAGATCTTTCCTGGTCCCACAGAGCATTTCTCAGATGACAAGGCTCTCTTTTTAATGGAGAGAAACCTTGACACACAAAAAAGCAGCAGGTGAAAAAGATAATGGCCTCCTTGCTTCTGAGTCCATCTTGTATTTTAAGTTCAGTAGGAGTCAAATCTTCTTCAAAGTTGAAAATAGCTATAAGCATTTTTATTTCCAAAATGGAAAGGGTAAAAATCTTCACTGCTAATAAACTGACCTCTTTTGATCTCTTTATCTTGTTTTATCTTTCCTCTTCAACTTTTATTATCAATGTTAACCCCATTTTGGAAGAAAAATGTTAATCTCTTTCTATCTTTAAAGAAAAAATATATAGGAGAGGTTATTCCTGATAATCTACATTTCTCTTCCTACATTTTCCTAAATTCAAACACTCTAAAAGACTTGGGAAAGACCAGAAAGGCTCAGCAAAGAAACTGGCAAGATAACTACCAATATTATTTACTGAGTAGACTTCTTCCACTAAAGTTCTGTAGCAAAGTCTCATGATAGAGTAGAAACATAGCTGATTTTTCAAAAATTAGTCTAGAATAGCACAAGTTCTGGTATTGCTCAACCAAACTATCAAGTCTCAGTTTGGAAAATGCCATTAGAAGATTAGCCTAACCTGAGACAGTCATCAATGGAAAACTGGTTTTCAGCTAATCATTTTTTTGACCATAGTAATTTAAGGATGTTTCTGAGAAAGTTGTTAAGAGGTTGCTATCTGTATTAATGTAGTACAGTTATCCCTTCTACATTACAACTTTCCCCATCATGGTTTCAATATATTGTGAGTCAGCATAAGAAATTAAATGTAAATTTTGGGGACGTTTTGCAGAAGCCACAGACAACACTTAAAGTCCAATGGATGTCACAGAGTGTATGACCAAATAACTAATCCAAAGTTTACAGGATACTGTAAACACCCCATAAAGGAAAAAGAAAAAAAAATCAGATTTCTTCTCTTATGAAAGAAGAGTCCAAAAATTTATGTGGATTTTCTAGACAAGCTCCTAAACCCCAAGATGTGGGATGGATAAACATAGTACTCATACTGATGAGGATGCCATTGGGCTTTTGAAGTATTGAACAATAAGATGTATAGAAAATTATTAAGTACTTGGGAAATCTGATAAAGAATAGGTTCTCTTTCTTCAGAGTGCTTACAAATAGGCAGTAAATTACTAGGTATATGATAATAACAAAAATTTATCTGAGTGAATAATTTGTGCTAACAGAATGGAGTAAGGCAGAGGCTTATTCAGTCAAGTTTGATGGAGCAAAGGCCCTTGAGTTACTACCTAAAAGGACAGAATGATATTACATGGCATATGGGAAAAGAACTATTCATGTAAGGCTTAAAATGAGGGAAGAGAAAGACAGCACAGCATAAATTGTTAAAATGAAACAGATTGCCTTTTCTAACCTTTCACTTAAAAAAAATCCCCCAAAGTCTAAAGAACTATTTTTCCCAGGTCTGTGTATATAATAGCCCTATTATAGCACTTTTATCCAACTTGAAATAAACAAAGAAAACTTAATAGCTTCTCAAATAGCTTATGGTGGAACTCTGTATGTGTGTGTGTATATACGTGTGTGTCTACAAACACACACAAACACACACACTCACAAGCTTCCTTGCTTGTGATCCAATTATGGTAAAAGGAATCAAATATAAGGAATTCCAAAAAGCCTCAGATTAACTTTAAGAGGATATGCTGTGTAGTTACTGTAAAGAATAACTAAGGTATAATCTACATGGTCTATTAATATCTTTGAGATGTCAAATATCGCGATGATGGCCCCTCATATTGAGTGGTCCCAAAGGTGACACATTTATGAAAGAATCTGAGTCATACAAAATGGGCTTGTAAGGATGGGTTATAAGATGCACTGTGGGAAAGAATAACCACATGGATGAGAACACAGATCTAATTGTAGAGAAAATATCACAAAGCATCGTAAAATCAGGCTGCTCTCAAAAGAAAAAAGATAAAGCCTAAACATTTTCATAAAATAGAAACTGAAATCAGTGCCTCACTTCAGAGTTCCCCAACCTTGATGTGTAGATGTTATTGAAAAAAAATCTCTAAATTATATCACATATGTATGCTATGCTCTATGCTACTTTGGGTACTAAAGAATTATTTGAACTGGATTCATATAATAGGAAAGAGATGGTCAAGATAATTTTTAAAGGAATGATTTGGAAAACTATTGTGATCAGAAAACACAGAGAAAGAGAGTGCTATGGAATTGCAAATTCTAATTGTAAATTCAAAGTTTAGGTAATTTGAATGAAAGTAATTTGATGGAGGAACTGTAAGGAAAAACAAACATTCCTCAAACGTCCTGTTAAGGACATTTGGTCCCATTAACATAAATTTTCATTGGTATAAATCAAATTCAACAGATTCTGTTAAACATTCCAAAAGTGAAGGCAAAAATTTGCCAAATAATAGGTTGGAGATCAAGAATAGATGAATAGAAGAGAGCCAGACCATTAGGAGTGGGCAAAGCCTGAAGTAAGGGAAAGAAAAAAAGAAGAATGGAAATAAGGAAAAGAATCCAGAAGAATTTAAGTTTCTATAAGGACAAAGATTGACTTGCTTTTCTATATTCCTATTAGAATAATTTTTTCTATATAATAAGCATTAAAACTATCAAAAGAATGATATTAATACATATATACATGTAGCACTTTAAAGATGAAATAGCACTTTGAAAATCACAACACCATTTGGATATATACACATATATGATATTATATAATATCTTATATTACATGTTTCATTAGATCATAGTATATCACATTATATTATCATTTTGACTATGATGGGTACAACCATTTCAGAAAGCTAAAAGAACTGTGCACAAAAAGATAGCAAATAGTGCATGCTCTTTTCTTTAATCTAGCTATACCAATGCTAAATCAATATCCAAGAGATGTTGAAAAAGAAAAGCCCTTTATATACAAAAATGTGTATTTCTATAGACAACTAGAAACCAAGATGATGTGCAGCAATAAAGAAGTAACTGAATAAGATGTGGTGCATGAATGTGATGGAGCACCATTGTATTATAAGAAATCAGGAGATAGATAATTTCAAAGAAATAGGGAAAGACATATAAACTGATGACAAATGAAATGGGCAAAACAGGAAAACAATTTATACAATAACAGCAACACTGTAAAAAAAAACCTGAAGATCATAAGAAATATGATCCATACATGAACATTCATAATTTTGGAGGAATGATGGTAAACCATGTTATCCATTACAGAGAAATAATAGATTTAGTATGCAGAATGGGGCATAACTGTATGTGATATATAAATATAAATATATATATATGTGTATATATATGTCATGTGTATATATATATATGTATGTATCTATGCATTTATATATATAAAACATGTATAGTTTACAGACTTTGGGGGAATTTGTTTTGCTTGACTATATATATGTGCTACAAGAATCTTTTTCTTTCTTTTTCCATTGGGATTAGTATGAGAAGGATAGAAAATAGATATCTGTTCATTTTTTTAAAACAGTGGGGGCTAGTGCTAGAGATGGTAAAATGTTGCATGCTCTTTCTCATAAAAATCTCTGTATAATTTGTTTTACTTAACTGTTTTACCTTGTTACGAGAGCCTTCTCATGAAGTGAGAACAATCTGTAAATATATGCATTTTTTGTAAAAAAAAAAAAAACACTTCAAAAAAACTGAAAGTTTAAAATTCTTATATTAATTATGTTGAGTACATACTTCTTTTCTAACTGTCAATGGTGGTACAAGAATGTAATAGATCTACTGTATTTTTCTAAATATAATTATTTTATGCAGTTAGAGTAAAGGTTTAAGATGTCAAGAAACTGTGAGGAATTACATTATACAAATCTTATAAATATCCTATACTACATGTAGTATTATCATATTATACCCCTCATTTTCAAGATGAGGAAAACAAGATCAAAGAGGATTGACTTGGCCAGGGTCACAGAGATAGTAAGTGTTGGAGCAAAAACTCATGACTAGGCCTTCACCTCTACCACACTGAATGAAAGAATGAATTATTAATGAAAGATGATGACTGCAAAAATACAAAGGTCAGTAAGCAGATAAATTCATTATGTAGAAAAAATTTCTTGCGATATGCTGGTGTAGAGACAAGGAGTTATAGGGTAGGAGATGTTGACTGAGAATTGAAGATGAAATATGAAATAGTATCTTAGGAATAGCAATCTTCCAATAAACTAAAACTGGGACACAATAGAGCTTGAAAAAGTAACCTGTTTCAGGCTTACATTAGAAGTTAGGTTCAGCCTATTATCACATTTTGCATATTCTTCAGTATATTTTGCTTAGGCAAGAAATGGTTTTGAAATGGACCAAATTTACTTGATGCTTCTATCTCATTGGGATAGCTTTCCTGTAACATGAAATATTTGCATTTATTATACTTAATTGAATCATCATCTACTTGATATAGGTGAATATTGAATAGACACTGACAGTGTTAGATCTTCTATGTACCATGTTGCATGTGGCCATTTGTAGAAGATTTAACTGGGTACAATTAAAACTGTGTTGAGAAACCCCTTCCCTAGTAAACAGATAAAAAGAGCACTATAAATCCAAAATTACACAAATACTGCAGATGTTATTAATTTCTTCCCCTTAGATATTTTTTAATAATGTGACAACCTATTTCCAGTGTTTCTTGGTGTTTTTTTAATGGTCTAGGCAAATAAAGATTAATATCTCATGAGCATGCAGAGAATGAATTTTTCACAACCACAGCTGAGATTATCCTGACCATACTCTCAGAGGGAAAGAGAAAAGCATCTGTCACGTGACACTCCTACAGAGAGCAGGTTTCTCTCCACCCCCCATTTTTCTATCCACAAGATCCAAAATATTTCCCTGATCCCTCTGACTTCTTATCCAGAGGCAAGGGAAAGGAGGAGAAGAAATGGGATGGTTTGTTTATCATTTCAAGGAAAAGTATCCCATTGTTTATTTAAGACCTTGAAAATATAGGGAATGATCTCATCTCATCCTCCCCTAATAACAGCACTTATTTTATACTCTAGTAAGAGAAAGATTCTTAAATTTGTCCATTTATCAGTGTTCTCTCCCCTAAGAGGACAAACCTGTCTTTTAATTTGTTTTGAATTTATGATATTTTTGTTGTTATGGTGTGGTTTTGTGATTTCATTCATGTAGAGCACTAACAATTTTCAAAACCCCATCAAGAGATATAAATTGGCAATTTAACTGAAATTTATTATCTGAGATGTGCCTGAAACATTTTACATATAACCTATGGTCAGCCAGCTAATATGAATTGAGACAGAACTTGAATACAGATCTTCATAACAAAAGCAGACCTTTAGCAACTACAGGACTCTACAATATTTTAAGTCTACTATTATGATATGCAAATAAGAGTTCAGTATCTAGACTGTTGATATAATTAATGATATTTTTCCCTTTAGCGAAGCAAAACAATGACATCTAATATTCATTCATATAAAATTCAGTCACTTCTCTTATAATACATATTTTTGGTGGTAATACATTATATACAATACATAATACAAGCTCTTTTCAGGGCTGCTCACCCTTTAGTCTCCATCTTTCAATTTAACTCTCACTTGTGGTTCCATGAAGCTATAGTACCAGTGGCCAAATACTAGTAAAACCATTTCAGCGGATGAACTAAACCAGATTGTAAGTAACCGATGGGTCTCTAACATGTTAGTTAGTTAGGGGGATGTCTGCTTCAAGCACGTGAAGACTTTCCCTGGAGGAATGGGCAGATGAGAGCAATTTATTCCAAGGGTCATGAATGTGGCTCAACTAAGTACTGAGGAAAGCTTAGAGCTTGGTCAGACATCACAGACATCAGGATTATCCAATGCATCCCAGGTTATTGCCAGTTGTCTTGACTTGTGTCTTGCCCCTAGACTCAAAGACTCTAGAAGAAAAAGTGAGGGAGATGCTTATGCAATTCTGCCTCATTTAAATCCAATTTACATGCAAGTCAAGACATCATCCTGTGACTGGTCTCCTTTAAAACAAAGGACAAACAATAATACATACTCTTGTAAATAAAATATTTTTATGAATTTATTAAAAATACTGTCCTATAAGTAAGTATCTCTGTAACTCAGAAGCTATGAGTTATGTGAAAATAGGCAAGTTTATTCCTCTGAAAATGAATTCATTTTCTATACTTCATTCTTTTTATATGAACATAGTCATATTCATTGAAATTATATTCATTCATTGTGAAAACCTTAATTTCTGCAATGTTTCTACTGTCATCATCAATAATGTCATCAAAGATGCCTTTTTTAAGTTGAGATTTTTCCCTTAGTCTTCAACAACCTTCTTACTAATGGGAGTGAGACAAGTTACTTAATATTCAATTTATTCATTGGAGCATGGATATTTTCTGGTAGCACATATCCTTTTGCACTTCCAGGACAATACCAATTTTTGCAGGTGTCAAAGAAGCCCTATGATAGAACTCCTCCCCCACCACATTCCTGATTATGTAGTCCATCAGTAATCTATACCCTCCTCTGGTTACCCTTTTTTTTTTTTTTTTTTTTTTGCTACTTACCCTACAAAGATAGGAGAAATAGAATTTTCAAGCACCAAATTCACCTGGCCACATCTAACACAGAACCCAATCTCCTTTCACTGACCACCTCTATTTACCTATGCAGGGGTCTTCAAACTTTTAAAATAGGAGTCCAGTTCACTGTCCCTCAGACTGTTGGAGGGAGGACTATAGTAAAAACAAAAACTTTGTTTTGTGGGCCTTTAAATAAAGAAACTTCATAGCCCTGGGTGAGGGGGATAATCGTCCTCAGCTGCTGCATCTGGTCTGCGGGCCATAGTTTGAGGACTCCAGATAGGAACATTCATCAGTGGCACTCCTTCCACTAGGCTTCCTTTGTCTTTCCTTTTCAATCCTCATCCCCCCATCACCACTTCTTGAACCCACACCCCTGTAGGCTATACTCTCCTTAAGAGACTACAAAGGTCATCTTCTCCTCCTTGCTAGTCCCTGATATATTACACAGTACTCTCTCTTCTCCTGCTCCCCTTCTCCTTTTCACATACTCTATTATGTGGGAGTCTCCTAAAAAAGCATCAATTTATCTATGGGCAAAATCACTAAGTTTTGTCCATAAAGCTCCATGTCTTCCTCTTCACTGCTACTTCCTCAGAATTTCACCTTCACCTTTATAAGATCAGTAAGAAATTTCTTACTGAGCTCTCTTCTATCAATTTGTAGCTGTTGCTTTCCCTGGCTATTGTGTTTATTCATTCCTCTTGAATTTCTGTGGTCTGGTGTATTGAAAAATAACATCTTCAGTTTGGGTTTTCTACTTTAAAATGTGTAAAATGTCTCTTTGCTGTTGAATATCACTTTTTTCATATATTATTTAATCTCAGATTTTCAGAGTAGATCACGCTGGACCGCATCCTGAGTGCTACTGCTCTTCAGAACACATTATTTCACTCCCACCTACATTTTCTGGTGGTTTCAGAATAGTTTAATATTATTCAGTTTCCTTTCCTTTGTATATGAAAGTCATTCTCCTAAACCTTTTCAGAATTTGTTCCTAAATTGAATTGTTGAATTTAACTATTGTTAAGTCTTAGATTTTGCAAACTTGGGTTTTTAGGTTTAGAATTTTGTTATTGTTGTTTTCTGGAGATAAACTATGAATTCTTTCAACTTCTATTCATTTTCTCTGTTCAGAAATTTTGGGCAGTTCCTTTTCATTATTTCCTTCATTGTGATGTTAAGATTTTTTTCCTTTCTTCTGGGAGACATGATCTTTTTGTTGTCTCTATCCAACCTGTCTGAGATCTGGATGTCTTGTTTGCACAGTGAGAATATTTGAATGTTATTGGGTGTTTTTTTTTGGCGGGGAGGGTTGTTTCTCTTCTTCTAGACTGCTTTTCACTTCTATCTACTTGCATTCCTGATCTACTGTTCTCTGTTTCTTTCATGAAACATGTCATCTCAGATTCCAACTTTTCTATATGTATGTATAAATATGTAAAATATGTATAAGTTGTATAAAATATGTATAAATATGTAAAGAAGAGTTGCACATGTTTAACATATATTGGATTACTAACTGTTTAGAAGAGTGGGAGAAGGCAGGGAGAAAAAATTTGGAACACAAGGTTTTGCAAGGGCAAATGTTGAAAACATAATAAGAATTATTTGTGTATAAGGGAATTCTATAACTACTTATATGTTTTGAAAACAAAAAAAACTATTATTTTAGAAGAATTGGTTCTAATAATTCATAAACTTTAAGTCCACATAAAAATCCATATTGCAGAACACTAGCTTTCCACATCCAAATCATCCATTAAAAATATTTTTTTCCTGTTTACATTGAGAGTAGCATGTTAAATTTCTACTCAGCATTTTAATGATTTTTGAAGTATGTGTAACAAAGGCATTTCAGCTGGAATGAATCCTTTGGTTGCAAAAATAATTAGGTTTCTTTAAAACTTTAAGTCACTTCTAACAATTTGAAGGACTTAAAATTTTATTCTATATTTTAATTAGTTGGCCAAACTATTTCAGAACTACAGTCAGGCCCCACACCCAGTGAAGCAAGTCAACAATAAATAATCTGATACTAAGGAATTTCCTTTTGAAAAATTGATCCTCTAAAGAAATGTTTCAAATTCCAACCCTGTTTTCCAGCAGAGATTTCAAATCTTTCCTTCCATTGTATAAATGTGATCTTGTCCTCTTTTCCATTGCACATATGTGACTTTTCCTCTTATCAATACACCCTCTCCTGCAAAAATAATTTTTAATCCCAGTTGTGACAATGAACTACAGCAAAGAACAGGGGTAGAAAATCTAATTGAGCTTTGTTTTGTTGTGGTGGTTCAGTCATTTAATCGTGTCTGAGTCTTTGTGACTCTTTGTGAATCATTGCACATTAATACAGTTCATTGAGTTTTCTTAGCAAAATTATTGGAAAGGTTTGCCTTCCTCCTGCCTAAGAAGCCTAAGAAGAATGATCATACTGAGAAGGATAGCACAAAAGGTACCAAGATTAGGGAGGAGGTAGAAAGTACTTTACATGTCTTAAAGGTTTCCTATCTCTTGTAAGATGACTTGCCCAGGGCTACACAGATAATGAATATTTGAGGATGGATTTAAACTCAGATCTTCCTGTTTTCTGGCCCAGAACTTTACCTAATGTGCCACCTAGCATCTTTGTTTTAATTGACAATAATTATACAATTTTGGTTTTACTCAGTAGTAGAGTCTGGATTTGATAATCTCTCTAAATTCCCCTCTATTAGGTTATGCATGATAGAAAGAAAACACATCAGTGACATTTACCAATCATCCATTAGTTACTAAAACTGAACCATCAGACTTTGCAATCTTATCCAGGACATTCCCCAGCCAACATCCCTTTGTCACAAAGTTCTCTTCTCAACATTAGCAAAAAGATTGAAGTTGCTTTCCCTATTTCCTCTTTAATTTAATGTTACTAAATAAACATCAGTCACAGACATACAGGTCACTCTCTGTGCCACATTACTCAAATACTGAGACATATAGTATAGAAGAAGCTCTTGAAATTCTCCAAAAGAAAGGCTTTAACTCTCATTGGTTCATGAGTATACAGCTTTAGAACTGCCTTCCTCCTGCCTAAGAAGCCTAAGAAGAATGATCATACTGAGAAGGATAGCACAAAAGGTACCAAAATTAGGGAGGAGGTAGAAAGTACTTTACATGTCTTAAATGAGTTCAATTTATCATTATAAAGACAGTACAAAGACTATCAAATAGTACAACTCCTTTAATTTGCTGCTATGATTGCTAGACCATTATCTCAAATCTTTGAAGTTAGATCCCAAGAGCCTGTAGACAAGTAAAACTTCCAATTTTTAACCTAGAAGAACAAAGAAATTTTTGAAAATTCTAAGCCAATGAGCTTGATGTAAATCACAGACAAAATTCTAATACAGATTATTAAGAATAGCTTATGAACTCTTATAGGCAAAATGAATTGCTATGTGTCACCAGGGAACCACTTAGAATATATCATGTCCAAATTTTTTTTAAAGAATTATTTGTGCATAAGGGAATTCTATAATTACTTTCAGAATCATTGAAACTCAGAACTGGAAGTGATTTCAGAGATCATTTAGAGCAATTTATAGGGGAACAGGAATTCTTTCTAGAATATTTTTTGTAATTATTATTATTATTTTAGGTTACATGTACATTCATTTTTTACGTATTTCTATGAATCAGGTTGGAAGAGGAAAAATCAGAATAAAAAGGAGAAACCATGAGAAAGAAGGAGGAAAAAAGATTAAAATAGTGTACACTGAAATACATTTAGTCTCCATAGGTCTCTCTCTGGATGTAGATGGAGTTTTTCATCCAAAATTTATTGGGACTGCCTTGGTTGCAGAATTGCTGAGAAGCAATCTTGTTTTTAATATGTACAATATTTTCCTGGATCTGCTTGCTTAATTCAGCATCAGTTCATGTAAATCTTTCCAGGCTTTTCTAAAATCTTGAACAGCTGATCATCTAATCCTTCATTGAAAATCTCTTTACAGGAACCATTCATAGGCCCTACTCAGAATTGTCTTTTTTCATGTTTCACAATTATCTTCTCTGCCCTTATCAGCTTACCAAATGAAAATGGACTACATCACTGTACTTGATCACACTTGTTTTTTCCAAGAGTCTTACTCTCCTTTCAGAGATCGATCCCTAAAGAGAAGTTGGAAACATATGTCTTCCCTCTCAAAGCTAAAAACCAGAAGACTAAGATTCCTCTTTCAGGTTCTCACCAACTCGATATACCAATGAGTTAGGCAAATGGACTTTGAGTCTCAAGTTGCATTACACTTCTTATAAAGTATTTGATCTGTACCTTTTTTATGACCTCTGTATTTAGTGTCACTGCCATAGCTCCCCCAATCCCTATGATACAATACTTCCACTGCAGATTCCAACCTGATCCAAAAAAGTGAACTTTATCTATTTATTAGAAATTACTATAGCCCAGACTCTAAACCCTATAACCACCTCTTTATATAAACTAGAAATTATTGAAGTGTGGTCTGTGGAGCTGTGGAGATCTATGGAAGTCTTTCAGAGAATCCACAAAGTCAAAACTATTATCATGACAATAATATGTTTTAATTTTTGGTATAGAAATAACTATAGATGAAAACAATGTAAATAAAAGCTCTTTGGAGAAATTTTCAATAATTTTTAAGAATGTGAAGGGATCCTGAGAACAAAAAGTTTGAAAGTTCAATGGAATCCTATTAACATTATATAGGCTATTCCTCATTGCCCTATAATGACTTCTTGCTATTATTCAACAAGTATTCAAGAAAATCACCAAATGATCAGAAATCTAAGGTGAAATAATTATCACAAGAAAATATCATTCCTTTTTCTACAAAAAATCATTTTAGAGTTACCAAACCCAAATTCAATAGATACTGTTGAGCACTTACTACATTAAGCATTTATTAAACACCCATAGGTCTATCGCTGTGCTGAGAATACCATGACAAAATATGGAATGGAAATTACATTTTATGGAGAAAGGACACATGTAAATATAGAAGTATATGTTAAGAAATATATACAAAATAAATACAAAGTAGTTAACATTAGTACCTGTTTTTTTTTATTATAGCTTTTTATTGACAAAACATATGCATGTGTAATTTTTCAACATTGATCCTTGCAAACTTCTGTTCCCACTTTTCCCCTCCTTCTCTCCACTCCCTCCCCTAGATGACAGGTAATCCCATACATGCTAAATATGTTAAAGTATAGAACATTAGTACTTGTTAAAGATAATCAGGAAAGTAGTGTTTAAACTTTCTTTTCATGGAAAAGGAGAAATTCATGAAGTAGAGGTGAGAAGGTGATTCTAGCCATAGTAGATGTCCAATGCCAAGGCATGGAAAGCTATGTGAGGAATAGAGAGGATTCCATCTAGGTTGGCTAAATTAAAGAATATGGCAAGAAAAATATTATAGAATGAGGCTAGAAATGTTGGTTCCCATTACATTGAATTCCCAATCCCTATATTTTTGCCTGCTTGCATTTTGGATTTCCTTCAAAGGCTAATTGTACAATATTTCAGAGTCCAATTCTTTTTGTACAGCAAAATAATGGTTTGGTCATGTATAATTATTGTGTATATAATTTGTACTTTAATATATTTAACATCTACTGGTCATCCTACCATCTAGCAGAGGGGGTGGAGGGAAGGAGGGGAAAAATTGGAACAAAAGGCTTGGCAATTGTCAATGCTGTAAAATTACCCATGCATATAACTTGTAAATAAAAAGCTATTAAAAAAAAAAAAAAGAAATGTTAGTTCAAGTGAGGTCCTGAGGTCATTTAAAAAACTTTTTTTTTAATTTCAAACTTAAATTGAAAATAGGATAAGGAAAAAACCATGATCATGTGCACAGTACATAAGGAAGAATTCAATACATGAAGCAATAAATTTCCATTTCAAAAAAGTCTATGTAATAAATACTACACATTGTGTTAAGAGCAGTCTATCTTTTCTTTGCTTCCTTGTAGGTTTTCTTTTGTTCTCTGCTATGCACTTCATGAAGAAATTTTAATTAATAGCTGAAAATAATTAATATTTACATGGTGCTTATTATGTGTAAGCACTTTACTAAGTGCTTTATAATTATTGTCTCCTCTGCTTCTCATAAAAAACCTGGAAGATGGGAATTATTGTTTTTCCTATTTTGTAAATGAAGAAACTGAGGCAAACTGAGGAAACATGATTTGCTTAAGGTTACAAGCTAGTAAATGAATGGGATCTGTTACTATCTTCACTGCATTACCTGTATTTATTTTCACTCTCTTTTAAATGAAATTTGGCATTTCTTTCAGTTATGAAGGTAGGCAACTATTTTGAGGAGTACAAAAACTTCACCAATTGCCAAAGAAGTCCATAAAATAAATAGATTAATAACCCCTACTCTAGAAAAGATGTTAGGAGAACCTGGACTAAAGTAGTAGCTATGAATAGAGAAAAGAAGTCAGGTATGAGAGGAGTTATGGAGTAAAAACAGAAAAAATTGACAACTTATTTGATATGGAGGTTGATAAAGAGAAGTGAAGAATAACTCCAAGGAAAGTTATAAAATAGGAAACAAGAAGTGTAGTGATTGTCTCAACAACAATAGTTAAATACAGTACAGAAGAGGAGTTTGGGGAGGAAAGCAATGAGTTCTGTTTTGTACCTGCTGAATTTGAGATATCTCTAGACAATCCAGTTTGAAATGTCTAATTGGCATTTGTGGATCTGGGCCTGGAAGTCAGAGGAGAGAAAAGATAGATGTTGGAGTCATGGGAGTAGAGAGAATAATTAGGTCCTTAAGGAGTTATTAATTTATTGATCGAGAATACAGAAAAAAGAGAAGAGAGCCCAATACAGATACTTGGAGTACACCTGAAGTTAGGGGCTATGAAATGAAAGATGACTCGGCAAATGAAATTGAGAAAGGGGAACCCATAGTAGGGTCACCAAAAGTCAAGGAGGAGATAGTTTCCAAGAGGAAACGATAGATAAACAGTGTTTAATGTAGCAGAAAGATCACAAAGGGTACTTGACAAAATACATGAGATTTGGCAATTAAGAAATCATCAATAACTTTGAAGAAAGCAGTTTCAGTTGAGTGATGAGGTTAGAAGCCAGCTTACAAAGGACTAAAAAGTGAATAAGAGCAGAGGAAGTAAGAGGCAATAAGTACAAGATAGATTTTACTCAGAGTTTGGGTAAAGAAAAAAAGAAATATACGTTGAGAATTGTAAAGTCTGGTGGAGGTGTTTTTTGTTTTGTTTTTAATGATAGAAAAAGTATTAGCAAGTTTGAAGGGAGTAAGGAAGAAACCAGTAAATAAGGATAGATTGAAAACCAGAGACAGAAAGTGGATAGAACTAGATTGCTATGGTCAATCCATAGGAAAACACAGAAGATGAATTTAATGGCATATGAAGAGAGGCTAGCCTAGACAAAGAAGAGGGCCACCTTAATATCAGTGGCTGAAGGGAAGAAGGCGAGAGTAAGAGACAATTTTAAGAGATTTTGAGATGAAAAAGATGAGAGAAGAGGAAAATCATAGCAAATGGTCTCAATTTTCCCTAGAAAAGTAAGAAACAAGATACTTGATTGTAAAGGTTGGGATAGAGGAGGAAGGCATGGAAAGATTTGAGAGATGAGCCTTAAAAATGAGCAAAAAACCAAAAAGAACTCTTACCATAGACAGCTTTTATGGAGAGAAGAACAGACCTCAAATCCTGAGATTCCTAAAGGCAAATCAACTCCAGATGAAGCCCCAAAGGGAGATATAAGTTGGTCCCCATTTCACAAGGCTTTCATAAGATCTTAAAAGAGAGTTAAAAGAAAAATGGGGAAAAGAAATAAGATCTTTGCAAGAAGGAATGGGAAAAGCATATAATTCTCTACAAAACAGATTTGATAAAATAGAAAAAGCATATAACTTTTGTGATATGAGAGGCATACTGTCAGTGGCTGCTGGAGGTCTAACTCAGACCTGTAAAATGGATCATTTCATGTGAGAGGATGATGATGATACTAGGAGAATGAGAGGCAGTTGTATTGTCTGACCTCTCTCCTCTTCCCTCTACATCCAATTTATTTCATTCTCAATCCAAAAGGAACACCTGTGTAAGTGAAGGCTGCTTTGCAACTCCTTCAAATGTTATGATTCACAGCTGTGGAGGCTCTCAGAGAATTGACCTGGCCCTTCATTTAGGCCTGGTCTTTAACAATATTCCCCATTTTTTTTTTTGTTTTACAGAAACACAATTATTTTCTCCCCACATTATGGTCAATAAGTTTGTACATTAGCTGTTATCTGAGTCCACATGCTAATCAGTTTGTGCAGAGTCCACATGCTAAGGTGTCTGAGTCCACATGCTAAAGAGTGCAAACAGCACTATAGCAGGTGTTGAATCTTGTGAGATGTCATGGAGGCAAACTTTCAAACAGAGAAGAGGACTATAGTAAGAACAGGCATTTTTCTTATATAAGTCTCTCATCAGTCTCCTAGCTTGGCCCTTTGATGTGTTGACCCATTGAATTACCCTGACTAAAAAAGTCTTACCAGGTCTCTTCTCCCTTTCCTTCTCCACAAGTTACCAAAGAATCTCTGGAAAGATTCTACTCATGAAAAGCTCTTGGGCTGCTACTTCTTTGTTTCTTATGTCCCGGTTCGGGCACCATATGTTGTGATACGGGAGCCACCTGCTAATGGCTGCTAGAGGTCTAACTCAGACCAGTAGAATGGATCTCTTCATGTGAGAGGAGGATGATGATACAAGGAAACTGAGAGACAGTTGCTGTTCTCTGACCTCTCGACTGAGAGAGAGTTGTGTTGTCTGACCTTTTTCCTCTTCCCTCTTGCTTCCAATTTATTTCATTCCCAATCCACAAGGAACATTTGCATAAGTAAAGGCTGCTTTGCAATTCCTTCAAGTATTATGATTCACAGCTGTGGAGGCTCTCAGAGAATTGACCTGCCCCTTCACCTAGGCATGGTCCTTAACATATAACTCCTTACAAAATAGATATGATAAAGATACCAACTCATTGAAAAATAAAATGTGTGAAATAGAAAAAAAATGCAAATTCAATTGGCCAAAACCAAAAGGAGCTAAAAAAGGTAACTAAGAAAATACACTAAAAATTAAAATTGAAGAAATAGAAGTGAATGACTCAGTAAGACTTTAAGAATCAGTCAAACAAAAAAAATGAAAAAAAGAAGAAAATATGAAATACCTCCAAAGAAAAACACCTGATCTAGAAAATAGATCTAGAAGAGACAACCTAAGAATTATTGGACTTCCTGAAAGCCATGATGAAAAAAAGAACATAGGTATTATCTTACAGGAATTCATGAAGGAAAACTGCCCTGGTGTCTTAGAAGCAGAAGGTAAAATAGCCATTGAAAGAATTTATCGATCACCTCCTGAAAGATACCCCAAAATTAAAACCCCAAGGAATGTCATGACTAAATTTCAGAATTATTGTGCTTAGGAAAGAATATTTCAAAGAGCCAAAAAGAAACAATTTAAATACTGAGGAACCACAATTAGGATTACCCAGGACCTAGCAACTTCCACCTTAAAGGATCAAAGGGCCTGGAATCTGATATTCTGAAAGTCAAAGAAACTTGGGTTACAGGCAAGAATAAGCTGTCCAACTAAAATGAGCATTATCTTTCAGGAAAGAAGATAGACATTCAATGATATAGATGAATCTCATCTATTTCTAATGAAAAGACCAGAACTGAACCAAAAAAAAAAAAAACTGATCTCCAAAAACAGAACCTAAGAAAAGCATAAAAAGGTAAAAAGGAAAGAACTCTTAAGAATTATATTTTTGTTATGGGTATACTTAGAGAGTGCCAGTATAATTTGATTTTATTATGATAACATGAAAAAGAAATTAGAGGTGGAAAGGGAATTAATTGTACTGGGAAAAAAAGAGGAAAAAAGAGGTTAAAATAAGGGAAATTACATCTCACAAAGAGGCAAAGAAGACAACTCTGAGGTACCACTACAAAACCCTCAGATTGGCTAAAATGACAGAAAAAGAAAATGACAAATGTTGGAGGGGATGTGAGAAAGTTGGGACACTAATACATTGTTGGCGGAGTTGTAAACTGATTCAACCATTCTGGAGAGCAATTTGGAACTATGTTCAAAAAGTTATTAAACTGTGCATACCCTTTGATCCAGCAATGTTAGACCTATATCCTCAAGAGATCTTAAAGGAGGAAACGGGACCCACATGTGCAAAAATGTTTGTGGCAGCCCTTTTTTGTAGTGGCAAGAAACTGTAAACTGAGTGGATGCCCATCAGTTGGAGAATAGCTTTGCTGCATTGAAAGCCTAGTTGAAATTAGATTACAAGCAATGCAAAAAAATAGAAGAAAACAATAGAATGGAAAAAAACAAGAGATCTTCAAGAAAATTAGATACTAAGAGAAAGTTTCATGTAATAATGAGCATGATAAAAGAAGCAGAAGAGATTAAAAAGAGATAGCAAGAATACACAAAAGAAGTTTACAAGAAAAATCTTAACATTTCCAATAACCACAATGGGATGATTGCTGATCTAGATACAGACATCCTAGAAAATTAAGTCAAGTTGTCCTTAGGACACATTGTTAACATTAAGGCTGGTGGTAGTAGATGGGATTTCAGTTGACCTATTTAAACACTAGAAGTTGATGCTGACATGCCAGCAAATTTGGAAAATACAACAATGACCATTGGGTAGAAAAAGAACAGTTTATGTCCCAGTCCTAAAGAAAGGCAATGTCACAAATGTTCAAATTATTAAACAATTGCACTCATTTTATATTCCCATAAGGTGATGTTTAAAATTCTTCAAGCTAGGCTTCAGTAATATATGAAACAAGAATTACCAGAAAAACAATCTTGTTTTCAAAGAGGTAGAGTAACTAGAGACCAAATTGCCAACATCCTCTTGGATTATGGAGAAAACAAAGAAGTTCCAGAAAAATACCCACTTCTGCTTCACTGAACACACCAAAGTCTTTGACTGTGTGGAGCATAACAAAATGTTACAGTCCTCAAAGATATGGGAATACAGATGTCTTACTTATCTCCTGAGGAGCCTTTATGTGGGCCAAGAAGCAACAGTTAGAATCAAATATGGAAAAACTGAATAGATTGTGATTATAAAAGGAGAGTGTCACCTTATTTATTTAGCTTATATGCAAAGTACATCATGTGAAATGCTAGCCCGAATTAATTAAAAGCTGAAATTAAGGTTGCCTGGAGATATACCAATAATCTCAGATATGCAGATGATATCACTATGCTGGCAGGAAATGAAGAAGAATTCAGAAGCTTCTTGATGAGGGTGAAAGAGGAGAGCTGGCTTGAAGCTTAACATAAAAAAACTAAGATCTTGGCAATTGGTCCCATCGTTCCTTCCTGGCAAATAAAGGGAGAAGAAATGGAAGCAGTATCAGATTTTATATTCTTGGGCTTATAGATCACTGCAGCCGGTAACTACAGCCATGAATACTTTCTCCTTGGAAGGAAAGGTATGGCAAATCTGAGTAGCATACTAAAAAACAGAATCCTCACCTAGCCATCAAAAGTCCATTTGCTCAAACTATAGTTCTTTCAGTAGCATTATATAGTTGTAAGAGTCAGACTATATGGAAAGCTGAGTGCTGCAAAACTGACACTTTGGAATTGTAATGCTAGAGAATTCTTTTGAAAGTCTCGTGGACATCAAGGAGGTCAAACCAGTCATTTCTAAAAGAAATTAATTCAGACTATTCACTGGAAGATCAAATACTGAAGCCAAAGATTTAATATTTTGGCCACATAATGAGAAGATGGTACTCATTGAAAAAGACCCTTGAAAAGATTCAAGGCAAAAGGAATTGGGGAAAGCAGAGAACGAGATGGATAAATAGTATCATGCAAACAATGAATATGAACCTGTACAGACTTCAAGAGACAGTATAGAATAGAAGGACTTGAAGTGCTATGATACATAGAGCCATAAATATCAAACACAACTGAACCATTGAACATCAAAAAAAATCACTAAACCTTGCAAAGGTTAAGGTGATCAGGAAGAGACAAGAAAGTTAGCTCCTTTCTTACATTATTATAATTATTTATAATTCTTAATTTTAAAAAATATATCTAGGATTGTTTCCATTCTTCATAGTTGTATTTCTCACAGTTCTTAGAATATGTGTCTAATAAATGCTTACTAATTTAAAATGGGACTTAATATTCAAAACAAATTTTAGAATATCAGGGTTTATCAAATACTAGTTTGATACATGGGGATAATGTTGAGAATCTTGCTATTGGTCCATCATTACTGCTAATCCCTTTTTGTGTCTTTTCCCCTAGTAACATTCTCATGAAAATTACATATTTAAAAGCCAATTCCTTGAAAAGTATAGCCTATGAAACAGCATAGGAGAATAGAAAGAATACAATAAGAGATATTGGGTTAAAATTCTGACCCTATCACTTATGATCTGAGTAATATTGGGCAAATCACTTCTCTTTGCCTCTCAGTTTTCTCATCTGAAAATGAAAAGACTGTATTATATGATCTCTAAGTTCCCATTTAGCTCTAAATCCCTTGATTCTCTAAAGTCAATGAATTCCATTGCTGAGCATAACTAATTTTTAGTAGTGATTTGCAAGAGTTCAGATGGAAAAGTAACTCATTGTCCTATTTTTATAGATTATTTAAGTTTTATAAGAGCTCTTTTCAAACATTAGTAGTACTTGATTTCAAAGAAAATAATACTGGACCAGAGATACTGGATGGTGGGGGGGCAGGTTAGATTGGAGAAGAAACAACCAGTTGCAACCTATGTTTGAATAATGCATGCAATTCTAAAATATAATTAAGTGATGCATTCTGAAATCTGAATATATACATAGCACTTACATTAAGAACTGGAGAGCTAAAAATGAGGGTGCACTCCCTACCTGTAGATACTTTTATTATAATATGATTAATATTAAATAATATGAATGTAAGTACAAATACAGAGAGTGAGCAATGGAAGAAAAGGACAGGAAGAAACTAGTTAGTTTAAATTCCCAATTGGTTTATTTTGAAAAGCTTATTTTATCTCTTCCAGAACATCAAACAGGAACCAAATGTACCTATTTGAATTTCAGTTTCTGTCCTTTCCCTTGCATATGGCAAATTCTAAGATGGTTAAAATATCCTAGGAGTTTTTAACTATTCTATAAGCCCAAGAATCCTGGACAGTATTGGGCTCCCAAGACCTCCCAAGATTACATTTTTTTAGTCAATTCTGATTATCAAACTCATTTCCATGGTTTTCAGGGGGTGTTCAGGGTTAGCAATAGCATTTACCCTAACCTTCGATGCTTTTTATCCTCAGTGTTTCTATCAGCATGTCTGAAAAAAGAATATTCATATTAAATCTCAATAAAGGCAATTGAAGCTTAAAAAATATATAAATACTGGTGAATCAAATGGTGAAATTTTAGAATTCAAATTTTCTATTTCTTGAGACTCATAGTGAAATTTCATGGCTCTGCTGTAGGTCAAGAAAACCCTGAACATATTACTGTAGAGTGCTCACCTTGCTATTTGAAAGTTGTTACCCAGATGAATTTTAGTTAAGTAGCAACTCAGATCATTCTTGCCGTGTCCCCAGCAAATGACTTATGCTCTACTGACTTCCTTCAGTCAGTTAATGAAGAAAAACTATGCAAATTATGAAAATGTCATATTTAAATTTTAATTGTAGATGTCTACTTCACATACTACATAAATACATGACAAATTGAAATATCACAAATACCTATTCATAAATATATTACAAAATGAAATATCACTAATACCTATTCCTTATGCAATATGGTACTTGAAGAGTCAAAATCTAGACCTTTGACCTTTGAGGATCTTACTATATTTTACTCTTCACCATAAATATTAAATATATTTACTGGATAATATGACATTTATTTCATGGATTCACTTTGGATAGACAGACTCCCTATAGCAAATTTTCTAGAGGGACAAAGATAAAATTAGCCAAAAATTAATAAGTACAAAGGAGTTGTGATCTCTACTACTGGAAAGAAGACAACTTCAATGAACTTTCACAGGGCCATCCAACGATTATATATTTAAATATGTACTTTATCTCTTTTGCTACATTAAGTAAGGAAAATATTGCAACAACTTCTTATCTCCCCAATTGCTACCTATAGTGTTTTGTACATATTAGACTATTGATATATAGTCATTTAATGAATCACCTCAAAATAGGTTTCCACAATGACCTAACAGTATATATCAGGTGCTATACTATTCTCAATCTTATCCTATTAAGGACTGTGGCAAATTGATTTTATCTGAGAAAAAATTTTAAATATAAGTGTTCATATAGCTAGTAACCAAATAGTCAAAAGAATGCTACTTAAGGGAGTTCATACTATTTTCATTAATAGGCTATGTAAGAAGACCACTGATCATTCAATTTACATCTCAAGCAATCAATCTACCAAATGTTTTCAGTAGTGCTCTGTGATATGCCTGTGAGGATTGAATTTTGCTATATTAGTAATATATAATTTATTATTATATAATATATAAAAATATATATGCTGGACAGAACAGCATTTTGTGGGGTATGCCTGTACCCCACAAAATATATTTTATTCCTCTGTCTTTCAGGTAGAAATAAATTATTCTTCTTCTTTCCCTTCCTGAAACAGAAAAAAAAATTGTTTCTTATTTGTAGCCTCTCTGGCCTAACTATGCATCAAAGGAAAGCAAAATGTTGCAGCAAATAAAAATGCCTTTGCCACAAAGTGATCTAGCATCACTGAAATGCCTGTGGTACTTCCCTGGATAGTTATTGTTCTGGTAACTTAGGCTCACCACCACCCTGGTTCAAGAATTTTAAAAAACAATATTGTATTTTTCTCCAATTACATGTTAGACAAAGAATTAACTTTTTTTCCAAAAGTAGACTACACCATCCAATACTGCATATAGTTCTGAAACACTGCGTCTTTTCTTATTTAAAGGGTTTAAAAAGCACACACAAATGACAAAGACAATGAGAAAAGGAAACCAAAAAATGGCAAAAAGCCATTGCTAATTCAATGGCTGAGTCTATTTCCATCAGCATCTGCCAGATGCAGCTCTAGAATAAGAATCACAAGCACATTATCCAGGTCATGGAAATAAGGCCAAAATCAAAGGACAATTGCCACCTTGGGATCCATTCCATTGTTCCTACTGTAGGTAAATTGGGAATGTGGCTGAAATTTAAAGCACAGACCCAGGCCACCACAGCTAATAAACAGATATGTTATTTAGATGGATCTTGAAACTTGCAGAGCCAGAACAATAGTCTCCTCCTAATAGATATAACTGTCATCATCATCAAATGATGGGCAAAAGTAGGAGGGATTGATAAAGAGATTTACTGAACATCTCAGATTCAGAGAGCTCTGATATATAAAACTATATGAATGTTATAATATCCCTAAGTTTTTGTTTCTTCATCTGTAAAGTGGAAATATATATATATACACACACATATATGTATATATATAAGTATGTATATATCTGTGTACATATATACATGCACATATATGAATGTACACATGTGTATTATAAGTTGTGTGCATATATATATATATTGCAAATAATGTATGTGTGTGTGTGTATACATACATACACTGTGGAAAATCCTGAAAGAGTACAGGATTTGTGATCAAAGAACTTAAATTCCAAGTTCATTTCTACTGCTTACTATATCTGTGACCCTGGGCAAGTTACTTTATTTATTTCTATTGTTCTCTGATATTTTATTATTTCTGATTTGTTTTAAGTGTTTAATTATAGGATACCATTGACTAAGAAAGAATTCTTGTATTAGGAAGGGTAATGAACTTGATTGTTTTCTACAAGAAGCTTGTCCCAATTCCTTTTAATGCTAGTGTCTTCCTTTTGCTGATTATCTCCAATTTCTCCTGAGTATGCAGTTATCCTTTCCACATCTTGACTTTTCCCATCATGGTTTCAATACATACAGGACTGGCATAAGAAATTAAGTGGGAAATTTTTGAGGTGCTTTGAAGAAGTCAAAGAAAACATACAAAAGCCAACAGATGACACAAATATCTAACCCAATATTTAATGCAAATTCTACAATAAGGTATTGTGAAAACCCATAAAAGTAAAAATTAAGACTTCTTCTCTGGTGCAAAGAGAAAATCAAGATATTTTATGGGGTTTTCCACCTCACACAGACTAAAGCAAGGGGAAGAGGGATTTATCCATAACCTATGAGATGTGAAAGGGATAACTGTATTTTGTTCATATGTTGTTATTTACATATTGTCACTCCCAAAAGATTGTGAGCTCCTTGAGAGCAAGAACTGTTTTTTGCTTTTATTATTCCCAGTGCTTGGCACAATATCTGACAAAGAGCAGACAATTAACAAATATTTTTGACTAATTTACTGATTCTAAATTTCTTCTAATTCTTAAATCCCTGAAAGAAATAAATTCTGCTAAGTGTATTTATGATCATACAAACACACACTCAAAAGGACTAATGCATAAAGGACTATTACTACCAATAGAGGTCAAGAAAGGAAGAGATCTATGTGGGCTGGAATAGGAGGATTTCATACAGGATCTATTTGTTAACAGGCCTCAAATTTTATTTTGAAAGAAGAGGAGAAAATGAATGGATGGAAAGGAGGAGGAAGAACACCATTTCAGGTATGATTTAATTAAAACATTTGTCAGCATTTGGCATGCCTTAGAGATTATTAATAATTCTCTAATTCTGCCACTACAGATTTAAATTTATTCAATTAAATTTAAATTAAATACCTCATTTCTCAAACAGAGTCTAGTCATCCAACAATAGAATCTGAATCAATTCCAGAGACTACCATTTTCAAAGAGATCAATGCCCCACCCCCACCCCCAGACCTTCATAGAATACAAATCACTTTCTTTTTAATGATTAACATCCTCAAGTTAGCCAAGTCTACCCAGATTCAGAGTACCACAACACTGCTCTTAAGGGAACAATTCCTTCCTGGCATTTCAAGTCCTGTGGGGATAGGGCATAATATCATATGCAGGATGAAAATACCAGCAAATAGAAAGCTTTGTTTTTTAAAAAGCACTACCGCTAAGGGTTAACAGTATCTGATGAATAGAAACCTGATTCATAAAAAATTAAAGAAGTTCTGACACTGGGATTTTTTCATGTAGTGCTTTAATCCAGTAAGTTATTGGCTGTCAATGTCTTCTCCCACATAAACATTAACTGCATATACTTCCATACTGGGTAATGGGAAAGGAAGGGTAGAGGTCAACCTAGAAGAAAGGTCAGGAAAGTGATTTAGAGTGGTCTTAAGCTGCATAATTTTAAAGGTTTTCAGGGATGGAGTTAAAAATAGATGTATTGAATATCATTTGTATTTGAAGCCTTAAAGGATTGTATGTGAATCATGAACCATACACACTACACAGTAGCAGCAACAAAAGTATGCAATGGAACATTTCCACTTTTATTTTATTTCTTTTCCCTTTTCATTAAATAAAAACAATAAAAAATTAAATGCCAAAAAAATGACTGCTGTATAAAAGCTACCCATTTCAATGTGAGGCTTTTTTCATTGTGAAGTACAGAAGGACTTTAACTTCACTGAAAGCTCCAAGATTATTCTAAGACAGTTTGGCTTCTTTTAGGTGGTAATTACATCCTATAACTTATTAAAGAAGAAATCCCATTTCATAAAAAAAGTCATTACCAACCAGAATAAAAACAGACTCTAGCTATTTATATGCTGCCTGTCACTGTGATCTGACACACACACACAGCAGGATAAAAACAAAGACATATGTGATACGAAAAGCTTCTCCCCAGATCCTTGTTAGCCTAAGATATTGTAGAAATGTATGCTAGACTTAAATGGGAAGAGGAGGGGTGAGACACACACTGAAAGAGATTCTGTTGGCCTATTTTATGAATTTATGTTAATTTCCATCTCGTTACTTCAGATAGTAATCAAGTAAATGTCATTTCATAAAACCCATAGAAGTGCCAAATTTGTGAAAAAGGTAAATAAGAGTTATTTTTAAATCCTACATATAACACAGAATCTTATAGGATAAGACCTCATTTTGTTATTTCATCTTTTGTTTGAGAACCTAGAGCCACACCTGTGGCAAGGTAGCAAATGTGCAAGATAGTAGACTTCCACAGATAGGTAATAGAGAGTAAAAATGGATAAAGAATAAATTTACAAATATATATATTACATATGATTAGAGAGATAGAACCATTTGCAAGCAATAAGTCTGAACTGCAATGTGAATATGTGTATGGCCAGTTATATATATTCATCTATCAAAAGCTCAAGGGGAAAATTATAAATAAAATAATTATATTGACTCAGTAAAATCAGGTCATTCACAAGCAAAATGATGAATCAAAAGGCAATTACTTAGATCCTTTTTTTTGGGAGGGGGGAGGAAAGGTAGACATAGCTATCAAAATATATAAGTAATCTAGGAATGAGTATCTATCATTTATTGGCTATATAGTTGGAATTACTTTTACTTTTTTTACTTTTATTTTACTTTTATTAGAAGAGACAAGTCTCAGTATTTTATGTAATGCAGCAAACAGTAAGTTGGTTCTGGCAGCATGGTGTAATGAAAAGTGGACTAAACTTAGACAAGAGACCTGGATTCACATCCCAACTCAGATACTTCATAACTGTGATAGAATAAGCAAATCTCTTAACTTTTTGTGCCTCTTTTTTCTCCTGCAGAATGATGATGCTACACTTGAAAGCTTCTAAATTTATACTTCTATTCACCTCTACATGAAGAATACCATGATCCCCTTCTTGTCTCAGTTTCCATATTGTAAACAGAGCACTAATTACCATAATACCTCCTTAACCAAGTATTGATGAACAAGTGAGATCATTCATGTAAACTTGTTTTATCAATAGCTGTAACAAAGCAGCTAAACAAATTACCTCAAAACCCAGGGAGTAGGGGGGAGGAGAGGGATGGGGGAGAAGTGTTAGTGGGGATCCCTTATCATTAAGGGAATCATTAAATTGAACACAGGCCAGATTTGTTATCAGGGAGAATTCTCTAATTGAGTGAGTATTTATCCAAGTCCAGTTCTTGAAGAATCATGAAGTCTTTCAGATATACTCTGCCTTGTTGCATCTAAACTACTTGAGCAGTTCATCAATAACACGTGCCTCCAGTTCTTTTCCCTCTTACTCTATTCTTAATTCTCTACAATCTGATTTCTGATCTCACTATTAAATTGATATTCTTAAAATACAGATGTGATAGTGTTATCTCTTCCCCAACTCAAAAATCTTCAGTGACTCCTCTTACAAATACAAAAACTTTAGTCTGGAATTTAAAACCATCCACATCAGTATCTGATTTAACTTTTTATTTAAATTTAATAATACTATCCTCTACTATATCTATATCTATACTCTACATTCCAGTAAATCCAGTCAGGATGGCTGCTCCTTACATGCAACATCTTTTATCTTCATATCTTGAGGCCCCATCTTTGTAATTTGCTCCTTTCTGACCCTCACCTTAAAGACTCTCTGCTTTCTGCAAAGCACAGCTCAGGTGCCCTCTCTTTCACAAGGTATACTCTACTGCTACAGTTATTAGCACTCTCTTTTCTTTTTAAAAGTCATTCTATATTATTTGTAGATACTTTAAATCAATTTAATAATACATTATATCCCTCCAAACTCCAAATAATCTAGATACCTCCAGAGCTCAACACATTAATTTATACATAGATGCTTAATGTTGGTTTAAACAGTCCCCCAGATGTGGCCTGACGAGGGCAGAATAGAGCAGAATAGATGACATTATTATTTCTCTAATTCTGGACACTATACCTTTCCTAATGAATCCTAAAAGATCAGAATTCCATGTCATACTGACTGTTTCATCTTGAACTTACATTATACTCATCCTCTCAGAGATCTTTCTTAGGACCTCCTTTCAGAAAACAAAAGTATAAGAACTACCTCAGCATTCTTGCCATTGTCTATTATCATTCTATACATTTTGAGCAACAATCTTAGACCTTATTTGATACATCTCTTGCCCTCAAAATATCTTTTTGTTCTGTTAACATTCATCATCAGTCCTAACTCAAATTTCAACACCACCCTTACACATTTCTCTCATATTTATCTTCAATAACTTGTTTTTCTTTCATATAATCGATGTTTCAAAGTCTGAGTTGGATAAGTTGTCAGTGCCTTTAGGCAGCTTCTCTTTTTTTATTCCTCATCAGAATAATTTCTGCTTATGTCTTCAGAATTTCATTTTTAAGGGTTTTCATTCCTCTTGGACTGACTTCCTCTACAAAGTATAATGCCTTAGGATACAATCAATCCTGTTCCTGGATACTTTGAAATATGATGTCTCCAAAAACAGAGTGAATATCAGTTTATGCCTGACTTTTCTTTATCAAGAATTCTATAATGGAGTGGCCACTTACCCTTGTAATTTTTACTTGAGCAAAAGTTTCTCTTTATTGGTTGGAATCATGTCAATAATAATCTTTTCCAAAACCACCTGTGCCATCATTAAGACAAGTCACAAATTTGTCAAATGCTCTATTTTTGACAGAGAGCTTCAGCAGATGTGTAGATGGTTGAAGTCTCTCAGTGCAATAGAATATTTTCATTCAAGATCTGTGAATTATTTCCTAAATACTTCTTCTAATTCTTACTCCTGTTTAGGGCATCTGTAATATGCTCTCTCTCTTTATTTCTGTTTCCCCTGATCTTTACACAAATGTTCTCAATCAATCAGTTCAAAGAATACTAGTTTTGAAGACAAAGATGTCTCAGTTCTAGCTTCTGATACTTACTATCTGTATAATCTTGGGCAAGAGACAATCTCTCTGGGACTCAATTTCTGAGTCACAAAATTTGAGAATTGGAAGAAACATCAGAAGCTACCCAGTTCAAATCATACATGAAAGGAATATTTACTTTAAGAGATCTAACAAATTATGATCATCTGTTAAATGAGGGAATTCATCTAGATAGATGATCTCTGAAATTCCTTTTAATTTATTTATTTATTAAGAGTCTACTATGTGTCAGATAACCAGATGGCACAGTGGATAAAGCACTAGACCTGGAGTCAGTAAGACCTTTGGCTTCAGGCTCTTAACAGGAATATGACTTCCTTGCTGTAGCAATGTTTGAGCTGAGTCTTGAAGAAAGGCAAGAAAGCCCAAGAGACAAAAATAAATAGGAGAGCATGGTTGGGGGGGGGAGGAAGAAAGGGAGGAAAACGCAGAGAGGTTCTTGAATATAATATTTTTTCTAATGTTATATTCCTATAATGGACTCCATCAAACCTTAGCTATATATCTATATGAGATCCAATTTACCTTCTTGAGCTAAAATCTCTAATTCTTCCCATTTATTAATCATATTCAGTGCATCTATAGAAACAGATACTATATCTGAGGCTATAAATTTTATTATTGTCTCTTCACAGATGTTTTGTTTCCTATGAAAACACTGGTCTCTTATAATGTCTTTTTTCCTAATATTGTACCTTCTACTTTCTAGGTTTATCAGATTTATATGGACAGGTTTATTCGACCCCTTCTTTTTCAGTGGAAAGCTTTCTTGTTTAGATTTTAAGGACTCTAGGTAAATGCAGATTGGCAATGGTTAGGTTTGCTTAATCTATCATTGGTTAAGAAGTCATCATTTTTGTATTTGAAATCTTGGTTCATAAGGCAACATAGTGATTCATTGCCATAATTAGTCAATTTTTCATTTCCTAAAGCTGCCCAGCTCTTCTAAATTTAATTTCTTCTATTGGCAATAGAAATGAAAATACTACTTATGCCCTCAAGGCCTTCATTTTTTTGCTTCAGATTTTATAATCTGTGGCAATGTTTTCCAGGTTTCTTCTGCTGGTATCATTTGTCTTTACATAAATCACAAAAGGTGGATAGGAGCAGTCAGGTTTCATAATTATTGAAAATATTTTCATGCCCTAGACATATATACTAGGAAGATAATCTATCTCCATGCCTATATAAGGTTAACACATGGTAACTCCAGTATTCTCCACAGAGACCCAGTAACTATTACTACTACTAATAATAATAATAATAAAAACAGCTAGCATTTATATAGCGATTTAAGGTTTGCTAAATGCTTAACAAATATTATCTAATTTGATGCTCATACCAATCCTGAGAGTTAGGTGCTATTATTATCCCCATTTTATAAATGAAAAAATTGTGGTAGACAGAGGTAAATCCTTTTCAAGAATCATTCAGCCAGTGTCTGAGGCTGGATTTGAACTCAGATCTTCATGACTTCAGCATTCTATCCACTCTACCATCTAGCTGCCATCTTGCAAGCTTTTGGTTATATATTCTTAGGATTCTTAAAAATACCTAAATTGATTGTCTAGTTATGATACATTTTAAAATTTTCATTAATCTGAAGTCACCAAATATAGAAATGCTCAAATTTCCAAGAATCAGAATAACAATTAATATGGCAATTTGAACTTCACAGATAATGGACAAATACTTGTTAAATGAATAAAATCAAATGCAAATAACTCAAACTTTAAGGATCATTATTTGACATTTGTTGTTGAGAATACCCTTCTGGATAGACATTATTCTGTAGTAGAAACAGCATTGGATTAGAAGTCAAGCCATTAAAGTTCTAGCTATTGCTCTGCTACTAATTTTATGAACATGGACATATCATTTGGACTCTCAGTTTTCTCAGCTGCAAATTAAGATGATTAAAAGGTCTCTCTGAATTCATACTCAAAAGACTTTCAAGGAAAAAGGGATGGCTTACACTGTCAAATGCTGCATAGAAGGTAAAGACAAAATATACTTAGGAAAGGCCATTGAATTTGCTAATCAATAGATCACTGGTGAACTAGAGTAGTTTCAGTGAAGGATAGGGATGAATGGAAGCCATGTGGTAAGGTATTAATGAGTGGTAAGAGAAGAAGAAGACATTAGTATGCATGGTTCTTATTGTAAGATTTGGTGGTAAAAGTAAATTACAAAGATATACCTAGCTTGTATCCATTTTCCTTCTTTCTATTCCTATTGTCATTATTCTGCTTAAAGCCATCATTACTCCTCCTTTGGGCTATTAACCCTAATATTCACATTATGTCCAATCCTTACCCCTTTCAAATGCATTTTTACGTTGTTGAATAAATTATCTCACTAATATATAGGTATGATTATATCATTTACCTCTAAAACAAACACACACATACACATATTTAAATTTACCTTTCCTACCTTATTTCACACTTTTTCCCTTCATCAATTCCATGTTCTAGTCACATAGAACTTTCAATTACTGACATTCTGTCCTTTCCCATCTTCATGCAATGAAGTAAGACATCCTTTATATTTGGGGTGAACTACTTTTTTTTTTACTAGCTAAAATCTTTCTCTTCCTTCAAAACTCAGTTTAGGTATCCCAACTTCTATGAATGTCTTCCTGATCCTTCTCTTCCCTTCTCAGTTGAAAGTGACCTCTACCTCTCTCAAATTTTTTCAATATACTTGTGGTCTCTAATGTTTTGTTCTTCTCATATTAAATTGTAAGTTCCTTGAAAGCAGAAACTGTCATTTTCATCTTTGTATCTTTAATCATGAAGTATGCACTTATTATTAAGTATTTGCCAAATGATTGAATTAATATCAGCTAAGGAGGCACCAGGGTTAACAAAAGTATTTTATTTCATGTATGTTTTAAGGTAAGAAAAAAAAACTTAAGCACATGTTTGAGAACTGAGAAACACAAAAGATAGAGGGATTAACGAATCAAGATAAAAAATAATAAATTTCTGAAGGATGGAATAGAGGATGAAGTCAAGAATACATGGAGAGGTAGTACCTGGATGGCACAGTGGATAGAGTGCTCATCCTGGAGTTAGGAGAACCTGAATTCAAATCCAGCCTCAGTCATTTGACATGTATTATCTCTGTGATCCTATGCAAGTCAATTACCTTCCCAAAAAATGAACATATGAAGATGAGCTAGCCTCATACAGAAGGAGAAATACTTTCTCTGAGGGAAGATAGAAGAAAAAACAATATGTGAACATGTGGAGAAATACTGAGGTATTTTGAGATGGATGCTTTCAGATAGATGGAATAATAAGGGAGCTGACATTGGATAGGTTCAATGTTCTCACTAAAGTACATTTTAATTAGTGATTTAGAGTATGGGAAGTGAACCTGGAATTACATACTACAAGAATGTAGAAAAAGCCAAATGGAAAACATGATTCAACATGAATAAGAAAGAATTCTAGGGCTGCACTTCAGAGATCACCTGATTCAATCCCTTCATTTAAATCTGAGACTAAGTGACTTCTACAGGGTCACATAGATTATGACAAAAGAAAAACTCCAAGAGACAGAGTTTCTGAGTAATTAATAATGAATTTATTAAATATGTTAGATAGTACTAAATTGACGGTGAGTGGTTTATCTCTCTCAAAAAAAAAAAAAGACAAAACTATGGAAATGTTAAAAACCTTAATTACTTTTGGAAAAGGAGAAACTTTTGGCAAGTGAAAATCAACCCTGATTGGTGGCATCCAAAGTGAGTTAGAAGCCTTTGGCTTTTCCTGCTGAAAGTAGCTTGATCATGAGACAAGGTCATTCTAGCAATCTGGACAAGGAAATCCATAATCACTTCAAAATGATTTTCCTATTTCAAATGTCTCTTTTTCCAATCTAACCTTCACACATCTTCCAAAAATATATTCCTAATGCACAGGCTGGATCATTCCATTCTCCTATTCAAATAATTCAGTAGCTATATATATCTTTAAAAATAAAATTGGAAATGTCTTAGTTTAAAATACCAGACACTCTAGTTGGTTTTTACTTTCATGAGCTGGGTCACTCTAAATTGTAATGAAGGGTTATGAAGAGAGGGACTCATTTCCTCAAGTCAAAACTTAAACTGGATTTTTTTTAAGACCGTCAACAGAAGTAAGGAGTCCTATTTGGATGCTCAAAATAGAGAAGCAAGTTCCCTGTGGAATAGGGTAATCTCATCAAGCATTTATGTCCTTCAATGACTGAGTAATCTTCTACTTGGGATGGGCCCTCAGTAAGGAAATCCGAGATCCTAATTTAATAATTTTTCTCAAGCTAGAATGAATAACAATATATAGTCCTAGAAAACTGAAACACATTCTAAAGGATGGGTATAGTGCCTAACTTAAAGAGTTCCTTAAAAGAGGAAGCTTGAAGTCAATTGGAATTAGATTTAATAATGCTTATCTGAACAATAGAAATGTTGCAGACACAATAGAGAGATTAGATGTTAGTAATGAGATCTAAAGAGCAACCTGGCATAGTGACAGAGAGATGGTAATACTGAAAAGAAGTCAGTCCAAATCCTGATTCTGACACATTACAGCCTACGTGATGCTGGGCAAGTTATTTAAGCTGAAGCCAGGTAGCTCTTTAAACCTGTGCATTGCAGGATAAATACCAAGCTACATTAGAAGAATGAATTTCTTACCAGGAATTCTCTAAATGTATGAAAACATAGATGTCATAAAACAAAAATCAGGTCTGGCTGTCATCTCTTTAAGCTCTGAAGAACATACAAGAGTAGCATGGACTGTTGCTTGAAATGTGTTGAGATTTGGGACAAATGGCAAATATAATTTCCATCCACAATCCTTGTAGGGGATTATAGGAAAAAGAGATGGGTATTTCTCTAATGAGTCCCACTTTATCCCACCTTAGCTCCTATTACCTGTAACTTCACTATAGGTTGGTCATATTCCATTTGCATTACATTCCCCATATCTCCTGCATGCCTTGTTGTCTCCTCTTACCTAAATTACCTCCCCAATTTTCTTGGATCACCTACATTCTACCCATCCTTCAAGGTCCAGCTCAAGAGCCACTGTTTTTGTGAAGGTTTTTTAAATTACTCCAGCTCCAATTGCTCCACATATACAGTAAGCCATTACTAAGAGATTGTTGATTGAATTTTCCTGTTCCCTGAATTCCTAGCATGATGCACAATATAGCATTTGATGATATACTATCTTACTTTGTTCTTAGATTGTTTATGTTTCACCAACAAATTGAAATTTTATAAGGGAAGTAATCATGTCATTAAGCAATGATATATCATGAAAACTAGCTTGTGTTATGACAGGTATAAAACAGGCATTTAAACTTTTTTTTAATTAAAGCTTTTTTATTTTTCTAAACATATGCGTGGACCATTCTTCAACATTAGCCCTTGTAAAACCTTGTGTACCAATTTTCTCCCCCTTTCCTCACAATAGGCATTTAAACTTAACCAAGAACTTCTTAGGAAAAAGAGTTGACCAGAAAATTTTTAAAAGGTTCTTCCAACTCTAAATTCTTTGATTACAATGTCTCTTGAATTTGCATAAATCCTTCTTTAACTTATTTATAGCCTCTATCAACATTGAAAAAAAAAAAACAAGTTATATACATTTGCCAGAATTGTATTAAATATTTTGCTTTATTTGTCACAAAATATGCCCAAAGCAAACTTTCTTTTCAGCATCTTCTCCAGTTTAGCTTTTATTATAAGAATTGTGTATAAAGTTTCACATGAAGATGCACAATGATTTTTGTAAGAATAGGTTTCAATTTTATTTGGAAATTTTTCTTGATTATTCTCAGTATTCTGTTGTTTGTGGGGGGTTTTGGGCCATGATATAAAATTGTCCAGGATATTATGTATATTCTACAGTGGCTTCTGATCCTTCTTGGCCCATTATCTTTTATATGCTTTATTTTCTGTCTTCTCCTTACATATTTTAATGTATCTTCCTTCAATTCTCCAAATTATTCAATCATAAAAGTTTATGTTAACTTCTTTTAGGCTTGGAGTTCTTAATTTGGAATCTGGAAACTTTTTTTGTTATAAAAGCTTTTTATTTTTTCAAAGTACATGCAAAGGTAGTTTTTGTCATTTACCCTTAAAAAAATTTGTGTTCCAAATTTTTCTCCCTCCTTTCCTCCCTTCAGACAGCAAGTAATCCAATATAGGTTAAACATGTGGATTTCTTCTAAATATATTTCCACATTTTTCATGTGGCACAAAAAATATAAGATTAAAAGGGGAAATAAAGCCATGAGAAAGAAAAAAAAAATACAAGCAAGCAAACAACAAAAGATGAAAATACTATGCTTTGATCCACATTCAGTCTCCATAGTTCTCTCTAGTGGCTCTTTTCATCACACGTCTATTGGAATTGCTTTGAATCACCTCATTCAGAGAAAAGAGCCAAGTCCATCACAATTGATCACTACATAATAATGTTGTTCTTTAACAATGTTCTCTTGGTTCCATGTACTTCACTTAGCATCACTTCATGTATATCTTTTCTGGCTTTTCTGAAATCAGCTTGCTCTTCATTTCCTGTAGAATAATAATATTACATTTACATACCATAACTTATTCAGTCATTCCCCAACTGATGGGCATCCATTCAGTTACCAATTCCTTGCCACTACAAAAAGGGGATACTACAAATACTTTTGAACATGTGGGTTCTTTTGTTTTTTTCTTTTATCTCTTTGACATACAGACCAGTAGAGACACCACTGGATCAAAGGATATGCACAGTTTGATAGCCCTTTGGGTATAATTCCATGTTCTCCAGAATGGTGGGATCAGTTCACAACTCCACCAATAATGTATTAGTGTTTCAATTTTCCTACATCCCTTTTCAATCATCCCATATCAAATGATTATTTGATAAATAATTATTTATCATTATGTTTTCCTGTCTTCTTAAGCCAATCTGAGAGGTGTGAAGTGGTACCTCAGATTTGTCTTAATTTGTACTAGAAACTTGTTTTCAAAAAATATTTTGATAATTGTACTTTAATATAATTGGCTAATATTGCAATCTTATATATTTATTTTAAGCACTTAAAAGCCTAATCCTGGCATAGGGTCCCTAGGCTTTATGAGGTTGGCAAAGGGTCCATGATACAAAAAGAAAATCTTATTGTTTCATTGTTTTATAATTGTTTATATTGTATCATTTAACAATCTGGAGATTTTGCTGTTCAGATCTTCATTCAGATAATTTTAAATAAGCTAATTAAGACTATTTCCTTTTAAATCATGCTATTAACATTTATCTATCAGAAAGATGTTCCATTCTTATGTCATCTTCTGTTTCCCATTCATAATGTGTGAAAAAGCATTTCCTCCAATCCCATGGTAACTTAGCTTTTTTCTTTTCTTTTTCTTCATGTGAGTGTCTATGAAAGTCTTTTTTAAAAGTCAATTCAAATGAATGTAAACTGTTTGCATTTTTGTTTTTCTTCCTGGATTATTTCTACCTTCTGAATCCAATTCTCCCTGTGCAACAAGAGAACTGTTTGGTTCTGCACACATATATTGTATCTAGGATATACTGTAACCTATTTAACATGTATAGGACTTCTTGCCATCTGGGAGAGGGGGTGGAGGGAGAGAGGGGAAAAATCGGAACAGAAGTGAGTTCAAGGGATAATGTTGTACAAAATTACCCTGGCATGGGTTCTGTCAATAAAAAGTTATTTAAAAAAAAAAAAGAAAGAAAGTCAATTCAATTCATGAACATTTATTAAGTGAGTACTGTTAGTGAAGTGCTGTCCTACTAAAAGAAGTGTGGGAGAGGAATACAGAAAAGCTGTGATATCAGACAGAATACACAACTTGTGGAATATAAAATATAATAAAAGAAAGATTCCTTCCAAAGTATTCTAGGAAAATCTTAGAAGGTAAAAAGTATTTTTTATTGGGTAGAGATGGTGTCAAGCAAAGTATGGAGAAGATGATTCTTGATTTATTCTTTGGAGGAAAATAAGGATTTCAATAAGCCAAGAGGACAAAGGAGGGGATCATAGAGATGGAAAATGAATTCATTGAGGTAGGAGAAGGAGACTTGAGAGATGATATTGGGAAGTGACTAGTAGTTCACTTTGAATGCTATGTGAAGTACATGAAGGAAAAGAATATTGTAGAGGGCTGAAACTCTGAAAAAGGTGTGCTTGAATCAGACAAGAGAACACTTAAGGTTAATTATCTATTTGATGTGAGATAATGGCTCTATTAGCATATATTTGGATGATGGCTCTCATCTTCATTGGTGCTTGCTGAATGTTTAGTGGTGAAATAATCATAGGCAAGGATTGGAGAGTGGAGAGAGAGAAGTCAGAGTCACTTGGCAGCAGGACAAGGAGGACAGAGGCTGGAGACTCCAGACTCCAGAATCCAAGATATATCTTTGGCAAGTAGCATGGCAGCTTGCCTGCCTCCTTCACTTCTCCCCTTAAAGACCAAGGACTTTGATTTATCGTGACTCTGGCTGAGCCTGAGGCCCTCCAGAGAGCTACTCCAGACATTATAGAATATGAAATAAAAAAGGAAAGGTAGATTCATACTAAGCTCAGCCTTTCCCATGATATTTCTGTGATGCATCATTTTGGAAAAAAAGAATAGAGTGGTCCAATGTATGAATTAGAAATGTAGTTTTGGCAGCTATGGAAAGGTTAGATTGAAGAAAGGAGACAATTGAGGCAGGGATATTAGATTAGAGCTATTGTGTAGTGCAAATGAGAAGTGATAACAGCCTAGGCTGAGTAGAAAGATAGGAGAAATATTGTACAGATAGAATCAACAGAACTTGGCAACTGATCTGATGTGGGGAATTAAGAGGTGGAATGGAGAGTCAAAGATGTCAGTGTTTCAAGAATGGTTTACTGGGGGGCGGGGGGGCAGTGTTAGCAAGTGACAGGAGATTTAGGAGGAAGGAAACCATCATTTTTGGCAGCAGGAGGCTGAGATGAATTTAGAGAGGTACAACAACTCTTTATAAGTATAATTTTTACCTTTTTCTCTAAGAAGTTCTTATTGCTTAAATTTTTCACAACAACAATAATAATATCCTTTATCATGGAACCCAGACAAATTCATTGATCTTTTCCTAAGACAAAATAGGTGGTATTGTAAAAAGCAGCATTCTCAGTACATTAAAATCCATTTCTAGTGTTCTTTGTATAACACCATCCAAATAAAACTAGAAGGGATGAAAGTGGCACTGAAAATTTCTCTCCCTTCCCCAAATTGAGGTTTGCCAAGGAGGAAAATAAAGAAGAGTGTTTTCTCTAGAGTCCCTTAATGTGCACAGTTAGTCAGGTAGAAGCCCAAGGCTGAACAAAGCATTTATTTCTACTTCAAATATTTCCATTTGAGCAGATCACTTTTAAATACTTGCTTTTGATTTAATCCCATAAACAACATCTAACTTATTTCAAAATTTAATGGTTGGGATGAACTTTACATAATAGAAAGAGACTGGAATTTGGAATCAGAAGACATGATTTCATAGAACACTCCCACTATTAGTATGACCTCAAGCAAATCACTTCACATGATGAACCTGTTTCTAAAATGAGGCCACTGGACTAAATGATCTTTAAAGACTTTATGATTCTAGAGACAAAAAAATTCCTTTTGCAAAGGTATGATTACATACACACACACACACACACACACACACACACACACATATATATATACATATATATATATATTCCTATTTTTAAGTTGATTTTATGAAAAGGAACAATTCTTTTCTACAAAATTCCCTGTGGTACTAGTGACAGAAACATCGTCCTTTACTAGGGTGGACCAATTTTCTGATTTAGTTCATTAGAACATAAACTACCATTGACAGATCTAAGATAAGAAATCTCTAGGTTTTCTCATAAAGGCACCAGCATTTTATAATGAATTGCCTTTAATGGTGAACCAAACTACTGGTATCAATGACACAGCTTTGGAGATATTCATAGTAAGCTAATTATACAATTTTAATCTTTATAATTACAAAAATATTAGTACCACCAAAATGGAAAGCTCCTGAATCTTTAATATCACTGTGATTTCATCAGCGAAGTTCTCCCTCTGTCACTTTACAGTGACCCTACTCTATGACTTCTGGTCTTAGACAATTTCCCATACTCCTACAAATAGTGTGTGTCAGAAGTGGACCTTTAAACCCAGGTCTTCCTAATTTGGAAGTCCTCTCCCTATCCACTGTCTCTTAAAAGTTTCACATTCATTGGACTTATTTTTGTGGAAAATTAATCTGTGGGAAGAGAGGGAATAACCATCTATGTAGTACTTCCTGTGGGTCAAATCAGGTACTTTAAAAATGTCATCTCGTTTGATCCTCATAAAAACCCTGTGAGACAGGTGCTATTATTATCCCCATTTTTGTCATTAAGGAACTGATGCAAAGAGAGGGTAAATAACTTGCTCAATTGTAAGAGTGAATTTGAACTCAGGTCTTCCTAACTTCAGATTCAGCACTCTATCCACTGTACCTAGTTGCTAAATTTCTGACCATTCTTTATCAGAAATCATATTGGAGAAAAACACAGGTCTTTTAGAATAAGCTAACAAAATACTAGAATAATTACTTTTTGTTTTTAAGCTATAATGAATTTAATAGCAAAGGCTTGCTGAAGAAAAAAATGTCAACCCTAGACCCCTCTTTCTGTTCATATAGGCATTAAGGCATAAACAAAATAAAAGAATAATTCCCTATGAGCAATAATTCTAGGGAGACCCATGAGAAAAGATTCAAGACCTTAGGCAACATTTATAATTGATGCAGCTCAAAGTTGGAGGCATGCATGCATTATAAATTAAGCTCAGTGTCCTTCTCCCTTAGGCCCCAATATTCCAAATTGTGATTTAACCGTGTTGCTATGAAACTGTCAGCCAAGCTTAAAGACTTTTAAAACTGCATCTTAAACTAAAACATACAGCAGTTGTTTTCCATTACTAGCACCTACAGCAATGCCTTTACTCTTATTTGGATAAGAATGCTAATTGCCTTAATGAAATACAGGGAAGAAAACTTTCTGCTGAATTATAGCAGACTTGATGTCTTCGTACTCCCACAAGCTTTGGCAAAATTAAGTGATTCTGACATATTTAACTTCATTCATTCATTCATTCAACAAATTCAATAACTCAACTTCAGAGAAAAGACCAGACAAGTAAAGCTATTCTTCTGGTTTTTTTTTCTTTCTACCCATTAGCATCAAAGCAGAACATTCCTATCATAAGAATAGGAACATAGCCACCATACTAAGTCATTACAGTAAATTAATTCCATAGAACATAGAAAGAGAAAACAGAAAAACAAACAAACAAATAAATAAATGACCCACTAATTCAAATACCCAACTATTTGGCTATTTCCTTTTTTCATCCTTCAATGACAGGCATGGGCCACCTAGAAATAGTAAAACTGAATAAAGTTTAAGATTCAAATAATTTTGCCAAATAAGAAATGCTTCAAAAATAAAGGTCATGAACAGAAAACAAGCTGCATACATATCATTAATTTATCAGATATTCCAATTGTTCTCTACCATCTAGTTTCTCACTTCCTAAAGACTCCTAAACTTGAACATTTAAAATTCAACTAATATCAATTAATTAAAAAGTGTCAATCAATCAACATGCATTTATTAAGGGTCACCTATATTCCAGGCATTGTGCTATGCACTAGGATGTACAAGCGTCCTCTTGAATATTCAAGAGAAAATTGTGAAAGTTTCAAAGTGAGCATTTATACATTGATTAGCAAATTCTGAAAATTGGGATTTGATTTCTCCTTTTGTTGATTATCCAGACTAAGAAGATGATGGAGAAAATGTTAATAAAGATGAAATTGCATCATGTATGGATTTTTTTGGAGTGCTAATTGTTAAAGATTTGTCGGAACATCCTTGAATGCTGAGAGAAAATTAAACTGCTCCTGTTCTCATGGAACTTATATTCCATCAGAGAAGACAAAACGTATACATATGATAAATTAGAGATTAAATAAAAAATAAATACAAAATAGCTTAGAGGGAGAGGGTTTTAGCAATTAAGGGAAGGTTGGTTCTTCAAAGGCTTCGCCTTGAACATTTAATGCTTACATAAAGATAGGCAAATAATTTAATTTGAGCTTCAGTTTCCTCATCAATAAAATGAAGGAGTTGAACTAGATGTCCTTTGAAGTCTTTTCCTAAGTTATATCTTAGTAAGAAGAAGTAGAGACGAGGAGATAGTGCGTCCAATATTTAAGGGATGACCTCCATGAATGTACTGTTAAAGAAATGCTAATAGTTCTCTTTGGCTGAATCAGAGTACAAAATAAAACTGGAAGTATAGACTAAGACAAGACTAGGAAAATCTTTAAATACCAGACTAAGATATATATAATTTTTGTTTACTCAATCTACCATCCTCACCTTGTCCTCCATGTCCCCTCAGACTCTAATGAAAAAAAGTACAGGACTCTGAATCCAAGAGCCTTGGAAATAGAAGTGTCCCCCAGACCAGCTTCCCAGAGCTTTTCCATCCAGCAATAATTGCTAAGCAACTAACATTAAAAGATCAAGGAAAATGGGAAACATAGAAGTAATAACATCTCTTCACCCACCATTCCATCTCATAGCCATCATCTGGGATAGGAGTTCATTTGGAGAAGGGTCAATTATCTCTACCAACTGCCAACCAACAACCACACACAAAGTAGGCAATCCATTCTGAAATCAGTATATGCCAGGCAACTTAAACCAGTACTAATATATGTCAAATGGTTCAGCAACAGAGTCAGTGGAAACATAATATTAAAAAATATATTGACATCTACATTCCCAAGACATTCTTAGGAACTTTCTATCTGACTCATATGAAAATTGTCCATGCTTTGTCTTCTTTTAAAAAAAAACAACTTTTTTTTTAATTGCAAAGTAGAAAAACAAACAAAAGATAAAAACAGAAAAAGAAAAAAAATTCTATTTGTACAGCAGAACATGAGAGGATTCAAAATATGAGACAATAAATTTTCATTTCAAGAAAGCATATATTATAAATATTACACATTGTATTCAGAATTGTCCATCTTCTCTTTGCTTTCATGTAGGTTTTCTTTTGTTCTCTGCTGTTTACTTTTTTCTTTTTCCCCTTTCCTCCCTGCCACTTCCCCCCAAAAGGTTACAATTAAGCATCGATATATTTATGTATACATAAGCATATGTACATACATATATGTACATATATACACACATACATAGATATCTATAATCATACACATTGATATATACATATACATCTATGTAAGGCTGACTATACTTGTTTGTCATCTGTTTCTCTAAAGATGGATAACATCATATTTAATAAGTCCAAGTCTTTCCATATTTTTCTAAATTCACTAACTCATAATAACAGCAAATTTCCAATCATACTATCTAGTTACGTTAAATAGTTTAAAACAATATTGATTAATATGGTTGGCACATAGAATAGTTTCCCTACTTTTCTTTTTTGATTAAATCTATTTTAGCTTTAACTTTATATGAGATCAATGATTACTACCCCTGCTTTTTTTCTAATAAATTATATTCCTGATCGTTGTTATGTTTGTGTGTATCTTTTATTTCCTATCCCTACTAACTTCTCTGCTTTACTTCTGCCTACTACCTTGTCTTGATATTACTTTACCTACCCCAAGCATGTCTCTCTTATCTTCTTCTCCCATTTATTCCCTTCTTCTTTATCCTATCCCCATTAATCTACATATCTTATCTCATTTCTTAATCTACTCCCTCTTCTATATTCCCCCTTATCCTATTTTTCTCCTTATTTCTTTACAAGTTTAGGAGATTTTTTATACTTATATCTATATTTTTATAACTATATATAGACATGTATGCATATATGTGTGTATGTATTGTTACCTCTTTAATCCATTCACCATGTGAGTAGGATTCCAGAATTATCAATCCTCCTTCTCCATCTAATTCCTGTCATTTTTTGCTCTTGCATCTCTTTTGCATAACACAGTTTTACTCTTTTTACCTTTTCCTACACAGTTTTGTTTATTAGAATCACATCATATTTAACAATCATATACATATGGTTTATATTCCTAAATATGAAACATAGTTTTTTCTTATTGAGTTGATTGAAATTAGTCTTTTATGTGTATAATATGATATATCACAGATAATTTTCTATTGTTAAGTTTAGGGAGAATTTCTTTGCAACAAAAACCTGAAAGTCTGGCAGTTCATTGAATTTTTTCCATTCAGGGTTATACTTAACTTTTCTGGATATGATGTTTTTGGCTATAATCCATTTTTTGCTCTTTGAAATATAGTGTTCTAAGACCTGCAGTCTTTTAAGGTAGCCACTGACAGATCTTGAATGATTCTAAATGTGGCTCCACTATATTTTAATTGCTTTTTTTTCTTGTTGCTCATAAAATTTTCTCCTTGATGTGGGGGTTTCAGAATTTGGCAGTGATATAGGTTTTCCTTATAGGACCTCTTTTAGGCAGTGGCCAATGGATTTTTTTTTCTCTATTTCTACTTTCCTCACTTGTTCCAACACTTCAGTACAATTTTCTTTAATTATTTCTCATATTATATGTTTGGTCTTCATTATAATGTCAGCTCCTTGAGAGAAGAAACTGATATATTTTTCTATCCTGTACCTTTAATGCCTAGCCCATGCTTTGCATATTCTAATAAATTATGAATACTTAATAATAAATAAATACTTCAAAGTAGCTACAGCTGTAGGAGGGTTTTGCTGAGGTAATTGGGACTAACTGATTTGCCCAGGGTCACATATCTAGGACATCTTAAGTGTCTGAGGTCAGATTTGAACTCAGGTCTTGAGTTGACAGGGGAATGAAGTCCAAGGGTAATAGCAGCAGCCAGCCTTACAGCAGGTGGCCTATATTAGGTTTCAAGTCTGCTGCCCAGGCAAGTGAATAGTCTGTGCAGCACAGCAAGATCCCACCACAGAGATCCCATCTCCAGTACAAACCACCAAAACCTTGACCCCATTGCTGACCTGTAGTGAAGCCCACCCCAGGGCTGGTCAACCTCAGGACAGCAGGACTCTGACACTGGTACCTGCCAAAGAAAGATTCTATTTCCATAGTTATCAAGTAGTAGGGCTCCACCCCTGGGGAAGGCTAACCCCCATACCCAGAGGAGGCCAACTCATCCCAGTGCAAGCCAGAAGGAAAGCCCACCCTCTAGGGAAAGAAAGCAGCTCAGTCCTGAAGCTCAGTGAAAAGCAACAGTAAGAGCTTCAGCATAAAAAGTTTAGGACGGTACAGGAGCAGAGCCCAATTCTCACAAAAACAACCCACCAAATCACATAAAAATACCAAGTCACAAAAAAAGCAGAAAAAAATGAACAAAAAAGAAGTTGAGTATATAAAGTTACAACGGTAAAAAGGAGGATCACCATAGAAGAAGACAGTAATATCAAAATGACTACATTTGAAGGCTCAAATGTAATTTGGTCTCAGGTCCAAAATGAATTCCTGGAAGAGCTTTAAAAAGGATTTTTAAAAACAAATTAGAAGGAAGAATTCTGGGAACATGGCGGAATAGGTTGATAAATTTCAAGCTCTCCACATTTTCCCCACAAATAGAACAATTTGTACCTCAGGGTGAACATAGATTGATGAAAAATCAAGAAGATCTGGGGCAGAACAGGTGTCCTCCTTGTAAAACCCAACTAGAGCTGAAGAAAGACCTCAAGCTGTCGTTAATCAATGTGAAATGCAAACACCTTTTGGCTAGCTCTTGCAGCAACACCAAGTGGGAACCCCTTGGGCTAGCTGAGAGTGGCTGGTATCTCAGCAGGAACCACAGAGACTTTCACCTCACAGACTTTTTCTGAGTCCAGGAAGACTCAATGAACCTTGACTGATTAGGAAATCCAGGCCTAGCTGGACTGCCAAAATAAGGCCCTGGGTGAGAAGGAACTAGCACCCATAAGTGCAAAAGCAATGGGATAGAGAGGCTGCTGGCTATGGAACCTTGTAGGAGAGTAGAACTCTTAGTTTGGGATTTCTGGTCAGAAGGAAGAACTGAAAGAAAGCTTAAGCATCTCCCCTCTCCACAATTAGAGATGCTTATATCTCTAAATCTTTAGAACCAGCAAAGAAGAAGGAAACCCACCACAGAAATTTACTAAGCGGATAGGGAAGACCAGGGTTCATTTTCAGAGGAGGATACTGAAGTAAAAAAATTTCTATCCTAAAGAGGACCACGAAATTGCTCCCTGCCCAGAAAGAATTTATAGAACCCAAAAAATAATTTGAAAATCAAATGAAAGACTTTGGGAAAAAAAAAACTAAAAAAAAAAATCCAAGAAAAACAACATTATGAAAAAAGTTAATCAACTAGAAAAGAAGATAAAGACTCTCAAAGATGAAAATAATTCTTTGAAAATTAGAATCTGGAAAGAGGAAGCCAATGAAGCTATAAAAGACCAAGAAATTAAAAAAAACACAATTTCTAAAGAATGAGAAGATATAACAAAATGTGGAACATAAGAAAAATAATAGATCTGCAGAATAGATCAAGAAGAGAAAATATAAAAATAATGGGACTGTCTGAAAGTTATGACTGAGAACCTTGACATATGATGCAGGAAATAATCCAAGAAAATTGTCCTGAAGTGATAGAACATGAGGGGAAAGTAGAAGTAGAAAAATATCTACTGATCACCACCTCAACAGCACACTTTGTGGAAAATACACAGAAATATTATTGCCAAATCTTGGAAACCCTAGATCAAAGAGAAAATTTTTCAAGAAACAAGAAAAACAATTCAAATATACTGGAGTTACACTTAAAATTGTACAAGATTTATCAACAACTATAATAAAAGCCATAGCTCCTGGAATCATATCTACTAACAATCAAAAGAATTAAGCCTGGGGCCAAAGATAACATATCCAGCAAAATTATCCATAATTGAATGAGAAAAAAAATGGACATTCAATGAACTTGCAGATTTTCAGGACTTTCTATCAACCAAAATCAAACTTAATAGAAAATTTAATATATGAACTAATATCAAAGATCAGTTTCAAGAAACTCAACATGAACAAATGGTTTATGGACTTTTTTACATGGGAAATATATACCGTATGTTTAAATTTTGTATCAACAATAGGATAGTTCAAAAAAAGTGGCAGAATTAAGGTAAAAATAGTAATTCTATTATACAAATGAAGTGTAAAGGAAGAATAGACACAAAGGCAGTAAAGGGGAGAGGAGAACTCATAGTTCTTAAAATCTACTCATATTGGACATGGATTTAATAGGCAATACTACATATATACTATGAAGGGTATCTTCTATAGCTATAAAGAAATAAGGGGGAGGGATGGGTGGATGGGGAAGCAAAGGGTATAGGAAGAAGACAAGGAAAGGATCCATGAATGAGAAGAAGTTAATTTATAGCATAGCAAGTTAAGGAGGAGAATTAAAGTAAAGTCAGCAAGGATAGGAAAGATATGTGACTGTGTATGTGATGTATGTGTATTTACACATGTATATATAAATTCATCTTTTCTTAACTATAGCTTGTTGGGGGTAAAGAGAATGAAAAGGGAAATAAAGAATAAAGTAAATAAGGTGAGCAGCAGAAAACAAAAGAACAAGTTACAAGGAAGTAAAGAAAAAATGGGCATTCATGAATATAATTTTTTCTACTAATATGTGTGTGTGCATGTGTATGTATGTATATGTTCATACTTTCTTGATCTGGTAATTTGCTGTTATATATTTTGAATCCTCCCTGATATTCTACTGGGCACATAACAATGTTCTCTTTTGTTTTGTTTTATTTTGTTTTGTACTCCTTTTCTGTTTTTCTTATTGGTTTTTTTAAATAATTTTTTTTAAAAAGCAAATTAGAGAAGTAGAAGAAAAATTGGAAAAAGAAATGAGCATAATGAAAAGAATCATGAATCAGATGGGATTTATACCAGCAATGCAGAACTGTCTCAGTATTAAGAAAACTATCAGCATAATTGACTCTATTAATAACAAAGCAACAGAAATCATATGGTTATTTCAATAGATGCAGAAAAAGCCTTTGACAAAATACAGCATATACTTTACTAATGAAAGAGAGCATAGAAATAAAGGGATTATTCCTTGAAATTATACATAATATTTATCTAAAACCATCAGCAAACATTATCTGTAATACAGATAGACTAGAAACCTTCCCAATACAATCAAGGGTGAAGTAAGGATGCCCATTATCACTTCTATTATTTAATACTGCATTAGAAATGTTAGCTATACCAATAAGAGAAGAAAAAGAAATTAAAGGAATTAGAATCGGCAATGAGGAAACAAATCTTTGCAGATGACATGTTATACTTAGAAAATTCTATAACATATATCAAATTATTAATAATTTTAACAAAGTTGCAGAATACAAAATAAACCTACATAAATCATCAGCATTTCTATATATTAACAGTGAAGTCCAGCAGACAAAAAAAGAGAAATTCCATCTAAAATAAGTGGAGACAATGTAAAATACTTGAGAATCAACTTTCAAAACAAATCCAGAAACTATATACACACAACTGAAAAACACTTTTCACATAAATGAAGTCAGACCTAAACAATTAAAAATTGATTAATCGCTCATACATAGGTCAACCCAATATAATGAAAATAGTCCTACCTAAATTAATCTATGTATTCAATGTCATATCAAACTATCAAAAATTATTTTATAAAGCTTGGTAAAAACAACAAAGTTCAACTGGAAAAACAAAACCTCAAGGATATCAAAGGAATGAATGGAAAAAAATATGAAAAAATAATCTAGTCATAACAGGTATCAAACTGTATTATAAAGAAATAATTATCAGAACAATATGGTATTGGTTAAAAAGAGTGGTGGATCAGTGGAACAGATTAGGTACAAATTACATTATAGTAAATGAGTGCAATAATGTAGTATGTGATAAATTCAAGGATCTAAGCTTTGGAACAAAAACTCATAATTTGACAAAAACTACTGGGAATATTAAAAAACAATATGGGAGAAACTAGGCATAGATCTGTTGGTCTCACACCAAATACCAATAAAAATCAAAATGGGCACATGATTTACATATAAAAGATAATGCCAAAGCCAAATTAAAAGAATATAGAATAGTTTGTCACATTTATGGATAAAATTATAATTTAGGAACAAAGAAGATAAAGAGAGCATTACAAAATGTAAAATAGATATTTTTGATTATATAAGATTAAATGGATTTTGCACAAACAAAACCAATGCAGCCAAAATTAATAAGGAAAGCAAAAAGCAGTGTTGGGGGTAGGGATTGAAACAAGTATCTATGATAAATACCTCATTTCTCATTATATATTTCTCAAATATATAGAGAACTGAGTCAAATTTATAATAATACAAGTCATTCTCCAATTGATAAATTGTCAAAAAATATGAACAGGCACTTTTCAGTAAAAAAAATCAAACCTATCCATAGTAATACAAAAATGCTCTAAATCACTATTAATTAGAAAAATGTAAATTAAAGCAAATCTGAGGCACCACCTCACACCTATCAGAATGACTAATATGGTTTTAAAAAAGGAAAATTTTGGATTTTGGAGGGGATTTTGGAAAACTGGGACAATAATGCAGTGTTGATGGATTTATGAACTGATCTAACCAATCTGAAAAGCAATTCAGAACTATACCCCAAGGTCTATAAAACTGTGCAATCCACTTTTTGATCCAGCAATACCACTACTAAGTCTATATCCCAAAGATAGCCAAAACAAGGGAAATGACATATTTGTACAAAACTATTTATACAAACTTCTTTTGTGGTAGTCAAGAATTGGAAATCAAAGTGCCCACTTACACAGTAATTGCATCCATGTTCATCAAAAAAAAAAAAAAACAACCCTCCATTGTGTATGAGTACTTTTTCTAAATCTTAGGACATATAACAGTGAATCCTAAGAGAAAAGTAGGTTCTTCCAAAACTAGGGAGAGTCAAATCCTTTACAATTCTGAGAAGATATTAATAGAGCCACATCATAACAATAATGATGATTATATCACTTCACATTCATCTTTTTGTTACCTATAACAACCCCATTAGGAAGGTTCTGTATATACTGTCTCTATTTTTGCAGCAAGAAACTATACATGTATAATACAGCAAAGTCTCTGAGGCAGGATTTGAGTGCTGTCTTTCTGATCACAAGTTCAGAAGTCTAACCACTATACCACTTTGCCTCTCAAAAATTCATACATACATAATGATCTCATTAATTCTAACTCCACTAATTTATAGTTTGTGATGTTCAGGATTGAAATGAACCTGTTAACTATTTATGAAGAATAAATGATAAAAAAAAAACCATTTGATAGCAAACAACTATGTAAATAAAATTACAGGTCTGTGAAGGGTTTCAGCTACATAAGAGAAACAAGCAATTCAGAACATCCAACAATATATTGATTATTACCATTAAAGGTGGACCCTAAGGAAATCAGGTAGACAACATAGGGCAGAGACTCTCTGCCCTGGGATATAGGAAATGTCTCAATTGAAGGTGAAAGGCTCTGAGAAAGACAGAGTGAGAGAGGGTGCTCCCATAAGTAGTAAGAGCTGAGCTTGTACCTTCTTTTTATTTCACAGGTAAGCTCCCTTGATGTATCCCAGGGTCCTGATTTCTGACTACAACCACTTCTGCAGCCCTGAATAGACAGCATCAGTGAGAGAGAGGGAACACTCTGACAGCTGCCCACTTGTCATGTGAAAACTGCTTTTCTGTCTGGCACCAAATGATCAATACTGCATTGCCACTGCAGAATGACAACAGCAAGTCCAATTACCAGAATCCTCTGCAGTTGAATACTCACCTAAGACTTCACTGCGAGAAGTCCCAACTCCCATGAGTATATTTCAGTTCCTTTCCTCCATCCCTGCCCCTACTCTGCCCTTTCCCAGGAGCATTGCTAGCTTCAAGGCTATTAATCTAATATAACCTACTGTACTTAAAAGTAAAAAAGAAACACCATTTCACCAAAAATATTCTTCGATTAGACGTCTTTTGGTTGATTGACCGCAATCTTCCTTACAGCTATTAGAATATAAACTTCTTGAGGACAGGAACTGTTTTTGTTTTAGCCTTTTGATGTGGATATCTCTGTCTAGAACAGTGCTCTGACTTAATAGGTATTTACTAAATGCTTGTCAAACACCATCCCCCTTCAGTATTCCAAATTACTGCTTTTTTCTATATTTCATTTTCCATCTTCCTCTCTATCACTGACTTCAAATACAACACTGCACATATGGGAAGAAATAAATGTAAGTCAAGAAGAGGCCATCTACTTGGATGGGGCAGGGGCAGAAGAAAAGAAATAATACAAAAAGGGAGATATTTAGACTCTAATGGATGGAAGTGGTCATGACACATCCACTTGGGCCCTTAAAACATTCTTTCAGAAATACTGCAATACTCAACCAAGGGTGCCATCAATACACACAAAAATAAAGTATTTTCCTTCTTTCCATAGGAAGCGGGTAACAGGAATGACTGATCTGAGAGTCAGCTGGATGGACCTACTTCAGCTGTGCTCTTTGCCTAGGTTTAGTTATAGTTCAAACAGTAACCATGGCAACACTCCCTCAAAAGGCACACCCCCTCTAGTATCAGAAGCATCTCTCTGAAGCAGACAGCCTTACCACTTAAACACTGTAAAATAGCTGGAAAAAATTTTAATATTACTTCTATATCTGTGTAGTGCTAGGGATTAGAGGTAGAGTGGGTGGGAAGGGGGTGTTTTGGCTCCCACACTTTATTATGCAAAGAAAAAAAAGGAAAAAAATTATTGCTAATATGAGGCAGACTGTGTTAATAAGATAAAGGAAACATTGTGACAGATTCACTCAAATAAGCGTCAAACACTTGAAGAAAAGAAAAATTATGAAAATAATCTTCAACAAAGCTTGATAACAAAGACTACAAAAAATGAACTAAAGGCTTCCCAAGCTGTAAAGAAAACTGTACATACAAAAAGAATGGCAGAACAATTCCCAAGCTCACATGAATGCTAAAAATTCTTGATTAGGGGCAAAGGGGGATAGAGGGCACCATGAGTTATAAGTGTCACAGATCAGTGAGAAGGGGCAACAATATTAGTTTATGAATATTTGATTCTTCAGAGCAACTCTGCTCAGTCCTTCCATGATTGGAAATGAACATGAAAAGATTCATGAGCCTGTATACAGTCACACATCTAAGAGAAGGTTTTAGGCAGGTTTCTCTCAACTACTGCTCTCTTCTAGAAGCAATAGGCATATAAAACACTACTAGATAACAAAATCTGGATTCATGCTTGTCTCTATATGTCACTGCTATCTATCTTAAAAACATTTCTAATCAATCTAGCCAATATAAAAATACCAATTGGCGGGAAACCCATGAACCACTGTCAGATGTTGACAGTTTTTTTTTTAAAGAAAAGTATCTTTGTGTTACACTTTGTATAGCTATGAAAAATTCTATTTGCTAGGAATATGTGTCGACAGTGATTTCTGGGACTGCTATGTCTGACCTGGGCTGGTTTTCCTCTCCTTAAGAAATTTGATGGACTCCAATTTCAGAGACTCGTACCACATGGATGCCAAATTTAATGTTGATATCCTATCTGTTTATCCCTTTGTAGTTTAGAATTCCCTTGCTCAACAGATCCCCTAGCCTCAGTCTCATTGGAAGCAGGAATTATGCCAGCACACCTGGCAATGAGAGTGATTTCAAAAGACAAATGATGAAACAAAAGTCCATTTTCTTGACAGAGGTGATAGGCTAAAGGAGATGCAGGATGAGGTATAAATTCTCAAATCTAGCTAATGTGTAGATGTGTTTTGTTGGATTATTTACAGTACAGTTGTTACAAAAAAAGGATTTCTTCTGAGAGCTAAGTGATAAGTTAGCAAATAATAATAGATAATAAAAAACAAAAACTAAAAACGAAGGGCACTTATAAAACTTGCTTGAATGCACAAAAGAAAAAAAAGTATAGGAGATACAATCAAATAACAGGAGGATTTTTTATTTTGTTTTGTTTTACCACTTTGTTAAATATAATATGAAAATAGCATTTAAATAGCACTTATTATATGACAAGCAGTATCCTAAAAGCTTTATGATTATTAATTCATTGAATCCTTACAACAACCTTGGAAAGTAGGTGCTATTATTGTGCCTATTTTACAGATGAGGAAATTGAGGTAAATAGAGGTTAACTGATTTGCCCAGAATGACAGTACCAAATGTCTGAGCTCGTGTTGCAACTCAGATTTTCCTGACTACTAACAAAGCAACCTAGCTGTCCATAGGATATAATATAATGTGATAAGACACAAATGCAATAAAATACAATATAACGTGGTATAATTAGTATGTGATATGCTATAAAGAAGTATCTCATTTCATATACTTAATAAAATATTTTAAAACTATACATAATAGAAGATAAACAACTGTCTTGTTCTTTTCCAATACTAAAATATTTGTTGATGATTAAATTCATAAAAAAAACTGTCTAAAGAAAAAAGAAAGAGCTAATAATACTGACCCCTCTAAATTCTAAGAAAGTCACAAATTATTCTCAGAATAATTCTCTAAATCAATTTACTTTCCTTTTTTCATATTGAGAATTTATCAAAGGGAGGGAGTAGAAAGGAAAGAGTCAGCACCAAAAACATATTGCCACAATTTGTTCCGCATATATGCATTTTGAAAGCTACTACTTGGTGTCCACATGTGATTACTCTGATGTCTGTGAAGCTCTAGAGAGCTTGATAAAATCTACATTTTACAATTGTAAGAAAATTCCAAAGAGAAAGCAATTTATTAGATTACTACAAGCTTCTACTAAAGGAGTTCTTGATCTGGGTGCATAAACCTGTTTTTCAACATAATTGGTTTTCTGTATAATCCAATGTGGTTGATCCTCTGCATATAAAATATTCTAAGAAGAAATCTATAGATTTCAGCAGACTATCACTAAGGTCCCTGATACCAAAAAATGTTAATCTCTTCCCCCCTCTAATTATGTGAAAAATATTCTATTTTAATTACCCTTTTCTGTAGTCAGGTACAATAGTTTATGAGAATCCACTCTACAACTTTATAGCATTATAAACTGGGTAAATTCATCAATATCGATGAGTCCTAAGAGCAATATTTTGGGTCCTAAGCTTTCCATGTGACAGTAAAATTAAATCAGACAAAAATCAGAAAATAAGGTTTGTTTAGCCTCTTCAGGGTACTTCACATCCATGGACAATTACCCATTGACTTCTCCCAAAACTTCCTAATAAAAATGATCCAATAATAAATAGAGAAAACTGTGAGAGAAAGTACAGTCCTAATATAATGAAGTCAGGTCTGATTTATAATACATGGATTCTTAACTCTCTGTAACAATGATAATCATTCTCCACTGTTTAAAAATTTTACTCAAGGAATGAATATATTTTGAATCTCATAATACAACTCTTTCTCTTTGAGAAAGAATAAATCTCTGACTAAATTTAATTATAATTCAAAATATAAAGCTTATTATTAGCATCCAATTAATCGGTACATGCCTGAGCATACTGTTGAAAATGGTAATGTTTTAGTGGATATGTGGATAAATGAAAGGTATTTAAAAAGCCGTGTACCAGCACTGTTGGTTTTCTTTCTCAACTATTCATCTAGTAAAAAAGAAACCTATGAAATTTGACCATTACCCTGTGAGATAATCAGGGCACTAATTTTCATGCATATCTCTAAGTATCTTCCATCCTATTTGCATTTGAGAAGGCTGAAGTTCAGGAAGGGTTAAATAATTCCAAAGTCATACTTTTTAGTGTCAACAACTCAACACAAGGTCTGACTCCAAGACTAATGGTCTTTCCTCTACACAATAGTGTCAAATTCAGATAGAAACAGATCCCTGTGGATTGCATATTGATTTAGAAAATTACAAAGCATTATCTATGCCACATTGTATTTCGTTTATTTTGTTAAATATTTCCAACTGCATTTTAACATGATTTATGCCACATTAGGAAGTTTTGCAGGCTACACATTGGTCGTTATCTACTCAATATTATGCTCCCTTTTAGACCTAAACTCCTAAATCATATCCCACTCCTTTTTCTTAATCTTATGCTCAATTTAAAGAATAAATTATCATTTCAAAGTGATGCTTAGCCAAAAATGTCTGGAAGTTAGAGTAAAGCACAAGCCATTCAACAGGAATCAACTGTTTCTGAGTCCAGAGAACATATAGTCTATGGGGTTTTCTTGGCAAAGATACTGGAGTCATTTATCATTGCCTTTTTCCACTGGATTAAGTCAAGCAGAGATTAAATTATTTTATCCAGGTCACATAGCTAATAGAGGGCTAAAGCTGAATTTGAACTATTCCCGCCTGACATCAAGCCTAGTACTTTGTCTACTGTACTATGTTGCTGTCTCCATTCAAACCCCATTTCAAAATGACCTAGATCCAGAGGCCTGCAATGATAGTAAGGGGAACTTGAAACCATGGTGTGTGAGAAATAATTGAAGATACTAATATATAGACTTGAAAAAACATAACTGTCTTCAAGTGTTTGGAATGCAATCATGTGAAAGAGGCATTAGACATTCTTTGTCTTTCTGAAGAAAAGAAATAAGATCATTAAAAGTTTTAGTTCAAAATAATTTTTAACATGTCTTAAAGATTAGAACTGTAGAAAATATAATTAAATGCGTTGTTAAGTAATGAGTTCACTTGCCAAAAATGTTACAGTGCAGATGAATTAATGCTTTGGATAAGAATTGGTCTAGATAACTTCTAATTCCCTCTTAATTCTAGATTTATGCAATACAAAAATGAGGCAATATTTGTCAAGTATTTTGGAAATCTTAAGGTACTATATAAATGCTAGCTATGATTAATAATATTCTCACTATTACAAATGCCCTTTGTTGTGGCATATGCTCATACATTTTACAACTAGGGAGGCTAAAACTGATAAGTACATAAGTTCAAGAGTTCTGAGATGCTCTAAACAAAACAGATCAGGTATACATATTATGACTGGCACTAATATGGTAAAGCCTTTAAGTGGAGGAAGAGGAAGACCTCTAGGCTGTCCATATAGGCATAAATTGACCAAGATTGAAAATGCAATAAATTAAAAATCCCATACTGATCAGCAGGAAGATTGGGGTGGTAGGTAGACATTAGATTTTCATATATAGATACTCATCTAAAATTCTCCTTCTTTATCTCATTATATATGTGAGGATATAAATATAGATAAAGTGATAGACAGATAGATATAGGCATATAGATATAGATATAGATATATAGATATAAATATATGATATATCACAATGTCCAACAGTATATAATGATATATATATATACATATATATATATATATATACTGAGAGAGACAAAATCAACTATGTACAATATGATGAGTTAATAGATGACTCATGAAGCCTCTTCCTTAAGCATTAAAGCATTTGGATTCTTTAGAGAAAAGAGTTGTATATCTAATGCCAACAATGATATTTTAGTCCCTTCCTAAATTGACATGCATAGTATTCACTGATATCTCATTATTTTTAAGACATGAGAGATTGTTATGACAATCTCACATTCCCATATTCCCGTGAAACCCAGTAAGAAAATATGGATAATTGTTATACTTCCTTAGATACCTTGATACCACTGCGACTTCTCCCCAAAGAAAAAAACCTACTCTACCATAGCTCAGATTTCCTATTTTTCAGGTAGCCTGTTGTTTCTGCTGAAGACATTGCAAGTTATTAATTCCCAATAGTATTACTTCGACAAGAGAAGATTCTAACAAAGACCAGTGGGCAGCAAAATGTCACTGACTAGAGATGCTGCCTAAATGTACCATAGATATGTATAATCTTGCCCCAAAGAGATTTCTCTTTTGTCTAGTTGTAGTTATTGTATTTAATGGGATGTGAGAAAAGATGAAGATACTGAAGAGGGGGAACCACATTCTATCCTTCTTAAAACTAAAAACATTCTATTCTTCTTAAAACTAAAAACTTAAAAACCATTCTTAAAACTTAAAAAAAAAAAGCAGGTCACTGTTAAATATATAAACAACGAATTTTTTTCACTGAATATTTCTTAACATACCACTAGGAAGGAGAAACCAATCTCCTTTGGCAAGTGGCTTCACTAAATTCATCAGTTAATTCTATAAAGCACCTCGCCTGAACATTAAGTGACCTGCTAATTTACCTTCTGCTAGACAGAATCAGCCAGTAAAACTGGATTATTTTTTAGTCAAAAAAATCTGATCATTCAGAGTAATTTACCCATGTTTAGAAAAAGAAATGGCAAACTACTTCAGTATCTTTTCCAAGAAACCCTCAAATGGAGTTACGAAGAGTCAGATTCAACTGAAATGACTGAGCAAGAGGTTTACAGAGAGCATTTCCTTCTCTGACCCATCTTATTTGTTAATAAACAAATCCACTGTGTATTTTATCTTTACCCTAGCTATGAATCAATCAGTACTTCCAGGAAAGAATGGCAATAGGTCAAACTCATAGCAATTTAAGGAAAATATAAGATGCAAAATCAGGCTGTTGGTATGGAGATAAATGTCAAGGATTTGAAAGAGACAGGGAGAAAAAGACAGAGACAGGCAGACAGAGAGAAAGAGAGAGAGTCAGAAAGAAATAGTGACAGATAAAGACAGAGACTCACAGAGAGAAACAGAGAGACAGAGACAGAGAGCAATATTTTGTTCCAAATCTTACTGACTTCCTGAGTTTATTTGTTAGATTTAATCATCTGAAATATACCTTTGTAGGAAAAAAATCTATTGGCTTTTAATTCCTTCACCACAAAAAAATAAGGGAATAAGCTAAGACGAACTCATGGAAGAATTAAAAAAAAAAGAAATCAAACTGCCATTTCAGCTACTTTTGAGCTGGCTTTTTTTTTAATACAGGGGCAAGCACTTTTATATGGCAATATAGTTGGTAGGAACTCGAATTCTGGCTGATGTACATAGGAAATTGTGTACATCATGTGTGTGTGAGTGTGTGTGTGTGTGTGTGTGTGTGTGTGTGTGTAAAACTTATCAATTCGCAAGCTTTTATGCATCTATTATGTGCCAGGCTCTGGGAAGGGACAAATATCAAATACTCTAACTTTGAGAAACTTATTCTGCCTCTGTGTGTGTGTGTGTGTGTGTGTGTGTGTGTGTGTGTGTGTGAGAGAGAGAGAGAGAGAGAGAGAGAGAGAGAGAGAGTGTTTGTGTGTGTTTGGGTGCATACAGGGAGAAAATCAAGATTGCAACCAAAACACTTAAGTCTAAATAAACACTTCATAAATACTTCATCTACCAAAGAATTGAGAGTGTTTAAAATCTGTATTGGTAAAATGAGTATATACAGCAGTAAAATCACAGATTTTTTGAAGTTTAAAAGACCTTGGAGAAGCCTGCTTCTAGCTGATTTCAAATCTTTTATCAGATACTTACTAGCTATGTGAGCCTGAATAATTACTTTATCTCTTTTTGCCTCAATTTCTTTATTTGCAAAATAAGAATCACAACAATATCCCAGTGTTATGAGGTCAAAATGAGATATTATTTATAAACTGCACAACCTCATAGATTCAAAAGCATGCCTGAAAGAATATTAGACTAGTAGTAAGGAAACTTTAGTTTCTAGCTGTTACTTAGAGCAAGATAATTTATTGCTCTGTACCTCATTTCCCTGATCACTGAGATCCCTTTACATTGTAAGAGTCTATGAACCTGCAATCACACTATTAGCCTTCTGAAATAGAAAGAGTAGAGCTTCAGTTAGCATATGTTGAAGGTCCCTAAAAGAACAATTTCCCAGCTGGTGAAAAGTCATCATATTTACATTTCCCTTTAAATCAAAAAGACTTAAAAAGAAACCTTCACTACAAATATGAGAAGTAAGTCTAAATGGAGCTGCTTTTAATAGGCTTTTCAAAATAGAGATTGTAGTACATGATGTGTAAGACTTCTTTTCTGCCAACTGTATGGTATTGTACTATCTTATTTACTCAGCATTTGTTAAGGCAGTAGATAAGTGACTCATTTGAATCAGAACTTAAAATTTAATATCAAAGAATCTATATGTTGCTGGAGACCTGGGAGAGGGAGCATTTAGTTCAATCTAGACCTCAACAAGAATCTCCTCAACATCCTCCCTGAGGAGTCAGAGATGGTCTGCCAGTCCCACCTAACCCAGTTTCTACTTAACTGTTTCCAGTGAAGGCCCGCCTCAAGAAAGACTCTTACTATTTTGGACACCTTCAAAGCTCTGAATTTTTTTTTCCTTTCACAAAGTCAAAAATCTACCTTTGTAACTTCTAATGTCTTGATTCTATCCTTTGGGGCCAAAGAGAGGAAGTCGAATCCCTTTTCTATGTCAGCCTTTAGGCAAACATCATGGTCCCCATAAGTTTTCTCTTTTCTAGTTCATATATACCTTGTTTCTTCAATTAATCCCCTCAAAATATAATTTCAATTAACTTTAATTTAAAGCCAAAGAGAACTTTTTAAAAGAGTAGAATAAATGGGGAAAGGGGTTAGAAAGGGAATTTGTGACAAAATAAAATAACTATAAAAACTCCAAAATATTTAATTATTTTGTTTGACCACCATTTACTGTTTCTACTACATGTAGTACACTATGCAATGGAAAAGAACTATTATCACAATAAAAATGAAAATTGAATCTCTGTCCCCAAGGAACATGGTAAAGAGGGGGGGAGTGCTGGATTTTGAGTAGAGGGCCTCAGTTCACATGCTCACTCTACCATTGCCTATTTGGCATGACCTCAGACAAGTCACTTTATTTCTTTAAACTTATTTACTCTAAATTCACACCAAATGCTCCTAGAATCTCTTCCCAAAGACTTCCTACAAGTAAATCCATTTGGTCCTCTTTTGTGATGTTTTTAAGGATTCAAAATATTGTTTTGTTAAGACTGAAATTTGTTAGGACTATAAAGAATATTTTAACATTAAAATGTTTTAATATTTTGATGTTTTGTGGTTCAAAAATATTGTTTCCTCGGGACTGACATTATATGGCCTATACCAGAATATTTTTTAAATTTTAAATTTTTAAAAATTTAATGTTAGACAAGCAAGAATTATGTTAAATGGCATAAATGATATCAAAAAAATCCTGCATATTTCACTTGATTTCTCACTAATTGATAACCTACTCATAATCAACAACTAGCCAACAACAAATCAAGAATATTTATTCAGAACATATTATATATCAGGGATGTTCAGAAAGGACTAGCACCGCTGGGTGAGGTTTGCAAAGTGCTTTAGAGGTTGCTTATCCACCTTTAATGTTCATTTGGCATTCAACTCTCATCTGTGGCTCCAAAGAAGCTGTAGCACATACAGAGACTACATCTCAGTAAAACCTTCTCAGCAGATGGATTAAACCAGGTTGACAATAACCCACAGGTCTCAAACCCAAAGGTGGGGTAGGGAGACGTACACTCTAAAGTATGAAGATTTCCCCTGGAAGAATAGGTGGGTAAGAATAATTTGTTCCAATGACCATGATACAAAGTGAAGCAGACACTGAGAAGTACTTAGAGCCTGAAGTCATCCACTGCATCCCAAGCCATCACCAAACTTGTCAACTTTAGTTCTACTATTAGACATCAATGGCTAGAAGAGAGAGGATGATTTTATGCAACACTGCCACAATTAAATCCATTCACAGGCAAGTCAAGACATCACCCATGATGTCATTGGCCCTCTTTGAAAGGGAAAGATAAACAATAACAACTCCTTGACAGATAAAAAATAACAACTCTACTAATCACTAGGGATACAAAGAAACACAAGAATACCATCCCCGCCTTAAAGGAGCTCACATTCTAATGGGAGAGACATGCAAGTCACTCTATATAGAAGATATATATAATTCAAATAGGGAGTAATCTCAGAAGGAAGAAACTAACGGTGGAAAGGATTGTAAAAGGCCTCCTGCAGAAATTAGGACTTGATCTGAGTTTTAAAGGAAACCAGATAAATAAATCAGGAGACAGAAGTGAGGAAAGACAGGATAGAGAATGGCTAGTAAAAAGAATAAAGGCTGGAGATACAGTGCCATAGCAAGCCAAGTAACAGAGTACAAGGAAGGGAATAAAGTATAAGAATAGAAAGGTTTTAAACACAAGATAATATTATATCTTTTTTCCTGGAGGCAATTGGGAGACACCAAATGGGGGCATAGGAAGGAGTGTTGGAGTAATATGTCTAGACCTGTGCTTTAAGTTTTGGTAGCTGAGTGGAGATGAAATAATTGGAGTGGGGGAAGATAGAGGAAGACCAATCAAAAAGCTATTATAATAACTCACATATAAAGTGATGATGACGAGGCTTATGTGGTAGCTGTGTGAGTGAAGAAAATCAGACCATAGGAGGGCTGGAATGAAAATAATATGAAACTAGACGGGTATGTCTAGTGAGTAAGAGAAAATTGAAGATAACCCTGATCCTTGGATTGGTAAGGTTAGTAACACTTAGAAAGGCTAAACTGTTGAAAGATCTAGCAAAATAGACCAAGAGGAGCAGAGAGATAGATAGACACTGTTCTCTAATGAACTAAGAGTGAATAGTGTCACAAAAACCTAGAAAAAGAGTTTTTAGAAGAGGATGATCAACATATAGGCTTTGGAGGGATCAAGAAGAATGAGAACTAAGAAAAGGTCAGTGGATTTGGCCATTAAAAGATTCCTTACAATTGAATAATGAAGTCAGAAGCCAAACTGCATAGGGTTTAGCACTGAGCAAGAGCAACAATAAAGGCAATGAATAAAGGTGACTTTCTCAAAGAGGTAAGCCAAAAAGGTGAGGAGGTATGCCAAAAAGGTGAGGAGGTATAGAGTCATTCCATAGGGAGATACAGAACATTAGAAAGAGGATGGGAATCATAAAAATACATAATTGTTGGAATCCTAGTGTTAACTCAACTTGAAACAAGGTGATAATTCAAGGGAGATGTTAGAATCCTAGTGTTAACTCAATGTAATTGATATAATGCTTGTGTTTACACCTTTACTCATTGGAGTTCACATGTTTGGGAGATTTCAGGGTTTAGAATGAGATATCTGAATCCACACTTCCCTTGAAGCTCTTAGGGCCAGAGAGCACTATGGGAGAAAACCCATTATCTCACTCTCTGATATATAAGAAGAAAGCAGAGGCCCAGTTAGGAGAGTTCAGCTGAATTTGGACTGAGAAGGGAGCATTGAGTGAGTTCAGCCAGAAGCCCTCTCTGAGTGAGGAGTTTTACTTCGGAACATTGACTGGGGTCAGAGAGGAGCACTCTAGGAGATTGAGAGCCAGAAGCCCTCCCTCAGAGGCAAGACAGATTCAACTTGGTGCTGGCTCTGGAGGCTGAAGAATCAGAGGCAAAAGCAAAGGACAAAGCTTCAAGAGCTCGTGGAACCAAGCAGAGAGATAGGCCTCAACTAACCAGGCTATTTTGGAAAGAGAAAATAAATGTTTGCATTTTTACCAGCTGGCAGCATTTGGGTGATTATTACTTTCAACTGCAACTAAGGCTGACTCCAGAAAACCTCCCCGAGAAACCTGCTCGCTCCCAGAGAGAACCATCATATTATTAATATATTAAAGAAGAAAATCACCACACGTAATCTGCTAAAGAAGATGGAATGGAATATATAGAAGAAATAACCTTGGCAAAGAGAAGGGTCACTTGTTCATATAAAAGATTGATAACTGTCTAAAAGTATTTTACTATTTCCTTCAGATATGTATTTTTAGAATCTATGAAAAAAACAAAAATAATGTAAAGAAAACAGTCATGAGAATGCATAGATAGCCAAAAACAGACACACAAACGAAATTGTGGGACATTACTATTTAAAAACAAGCAATCACAAGATAAATGAAACCAAATAAAGCATCAAGTTTTTATTTAATTTCTTAAAGAAAATTTTTTGATGATTCAATTTTTCTATTAACAGGCAACAAATACTTTTCAATTGATGAACTCCATACTCTGGTGGTGGAGAAACATTAACAACCCTACAAATAAATCAAATAATTCAAGTTTTCTAAAAATGAAGTTATCTCTACATAATACAGGCAGATAAAGTACTGATTCATGATTGTAATTTAAGGATCATAGGTCCACAGGTAGAAAGGACCGAAAGGACATTGAATCCAACTAACTCATTTTATAGATGAAATAAGTAAGATCTAACAATATCTTGATGACCCCTACTGCTAAGAGAAAGTTAAATACTAAATTGCATCTCTGCTACAGCCTAGTTAAGTATTCCTAATTCAGTCATTCTATGCTATCTCTTAAAAAAAGAAGGGTCGGACCTGATAATCTTCATGGTTCTATCCATCTAGGGCTGAGATTCTTTGCTTTTCTATCTGTAGATTTGACCTTGGTTTATTAACATGGCAAGAAATGGGAGAGCCTTTTCAACCAAACTAATTACTTTTCTAAATCACAGTTAGCAGAATCTATTGTTTAAAAGATATTCTCTTAAAAGTAGAAATTGACTTGCAGGATCATTGAACTGGTCCCTCTTGAACCCAACAATATGCATATGACTGTGGTTAAGTGGCTAGGGATGAGAACAGAAAAATCTAGCTTGGCTACATTAGCATTATGTTCTACCCAGCTGAGCTAACTAGACACAGACATCAAGGGTATTTTTATCCAAGACCACAAAAAGAACAGTTCTGTAAGATGAAAAAAAATGATGCCATTAGAAAACTGCACATTCTTTCTAAATACACAATTTTCAAACAATGTATTATTTACAGAAGACAGTCAAATGGCTTGCCAAAGAACTCTGCAAAACTCTAGTCAAATGCCTTCAAAACAAAGGTATTGTTGTTTTTATAAATTCAATAATATTGACATCAACTAAGATGTTGGAAAGATAACTTACCTCTTTGTTAATTCCTTCTAAAATTTTACTTTAAAAAAAAACCAGTGAACCCATTTTGCTGTTTAAAATCTTTCTGTTGTGCTTTTGTGCTATTGCAGATTTTAAGAAGTGCACATAATTACCATTAAAAACACTACATTCTATAAAAACCATTCTAATTCCATTGCAGAAATGTCATTTAAATTTTGTTTCTTTTCACATATTAAAAAAAAATCAATAAAGATGGCAGCTTGAAAGGGGCTTTTGAAAGTGTCCACAACAAAGAGCCTAGAGGCACTATATATCTTTTTGCATAGTTGTAGGCTCTAGAAGAGAGATTTTTAATGAAAGCTATCCGAGGAAATGGATAGATGTAAGTACCAAATTTTTATAATGCCTTTCAAGGAAGCACCCCCTAAAGGTTTTAATCCCTTATCCTCCATGTTATAGATTTTAAAACTGAAATATTAAGAAGGGAATAAAAACTCAATATTACATGGTGTTACATTTGTAAGATGAGAAAATTATTGGAAGAGTGATCTTCAGTATGGAGTGTGGATAACTCTTGCTTCTTTTTGTGCATCTAACATTTCAATGCTAACAATATGCATAATACATTTCCAGTTTGTTTTGTGACATACCAATGTAATATGTTTTCTGAGCTACTTCCCCACCTAGCACTCACACTGAAGGATCTTATGCCCAGAGGAAGGTTGCAATTCTCAGATTCTAAGGCACCCTATGGGTTCAGGTTTCTACTACTATTAAGTCGCTAGTACATTTCTATTTTATAGTCACATCAATTGACACAACAGGTTCTTAACAAAGGTACAGTAAGAACAGTAGGTAGGAAAACATAGCTCTATATCCCCTTAATTTAGGATGGACTTCCCACAAGTGGCTGGTAGGAAGAGTGATTTTAAAAATGGTAAGACACATGTAGATGGTATATACACAGCCAAAACAACTTAGAATTCTGAGACTGAAGTTTCCTAAGGTCTTTTCTCTCCTTCTAAAATCCTCTTGGGAACTGGATTTTAAATTGCATGAGCTAACTCTCTTGAATCCACAGCTAGCTCTTTTCCTCTGCTAGGGGTCTCCGAACCACTTTTCTCTTGTATCTAAGTCCATCTAGATCATATGTCTCTGCTTCCTCAAATACAACTATTTTCCTGAACCACAGGTCTCTCAAACTGCTAGATAGGATGTCCATCTGGGTAGGGAGTTCCAATACTATATGCCCTGGCCAAGGTGGTGTGGAAATAGAAATTCCTTCTCTCTCCCAATTCAGGGGAATCCTCTACAAGCAAGTCATCTGAATTTCTAAAATCTCTAATATCCTAAAAGAGAGAATTCTAGGTTACATGACCAACATCTTAGAGGCTTATATGTATATATATTCTCTAAAGCTTATGACCTCTCAAACCTTTCCCAAATAGAAATTGTACCCAAGAAATAAAATATTTTCAGCTCTTTCTATAGTTTAGGACATCAAGAACCAGAATGGCACAACAATTCTATGAATTAATAGCAGACAAAGTTAATCAATTAGCCCCTCAAGTGTTCTCTTAGCACTATTCTCACATGGACTTGAAATAGAATGAACTCATCACCTTCCCACCTCCTTCTTCTTGTGCCTCAGAAACTTGTTCAGGCTGTGACAGTAGGGTCATCACTACTCTATGTTTAAACAAAGATCAGCCAGAGAATTGAGGAACAGGTGGAGAAAGGTGTATGTGTGTAGATGTGTTATAACAACTAAGTCAGAGAGAAAGAGTCTGGCATCCAGCTGAGGTTGCTTCTGTCCTCCCTAGAAGTCACTTGAGAAAGAAGTGAAAGCTGGTGAACCATGAATTCCTCACTTGAGAGGAGATTAAGAAGGCTTAGGTCTAGCTTCTAGAGAAAGAGTCAGAAAGTAATTAAAAGTGTACAATGAGAAAAAAATGACTGAAATCACCAAAGATTTCAGGAGGAAGAAAAATCAGTTAAAGACCTTAAGCATAAACAGATAAAACAATAGGAAAAATATTAACAACAGAAGGAAATATGATCTCCAGATCAGGTAAAAGAATCCAAAAATCTTTGAATTAATATTGCAAGACAAAAGAAAGTGAATCAACACCTAATGGCAGATGACCTCAAAGGGTCATGGACTCACAGAAGGATGTTTCTGATTTGAAAGAGAAATAAGAATTATAAAAAAGGGAATTCATGGACTACACAAAAGTAATAGATGGAATAGAAAAACTTGAATACATGGGTTTTAGTCTTACCAAAATAAAGAAATGAAATAAAATAAAGAATAGCTGAAAATGCAAATATGCACAAGTGAAGAATACTGTAGAAAAAGTGAAGCATGTAAGAGTCCTTTAATTATGCTAATCCAGTGTTCCTTTCTGACCTAACAAAATTGGTTTCATACTTTGTAAAGAGATAACAGTTAACAACGGTTAATATATTAATATCTTTTCATATTTTAGTACTTTTTATGATTGCCTCTGAACTGGACTTAAAAGAACATTCAATGCCTCTTTACACTATCAATCAATCAATAAGTACCTGTGAAGTACTTATTTTGTGCCAGGGACTTTGCTAGGTACTAATGATGAGAAGAAAAATCAAAATTACTGTTTGCCCTCCTAATGGGAAAAACCACTTACACATAAAAAATTAGTACATTTCCCCTTAATTCTGGTGAAGTATTTGGTTTGTTTTTCAGTGGCCATCAAAACACTGTAAAGATAACCAATGTGTAGTTATGCTGACTTTTTGTTTTTATTTGATTTATATGTCCATTCTGGATTATTTTCTTCCTCACAATGATCTTTATTAGTAATGCAGAGAGTATTTCTTCATTGAAATAGAATATCGAATGACTTCTAAAATCCCTTTCAACTCTATAATTATAAGGTAAATCAAGTCCATACATTTTAACCAATACTGTAGAACAGGAATTGGCTTCAGGAATGAAATTAATTTAATAATGAAATAAAGTAAATAATCAAATAAACTAAGCTAAAAATAACAATACTTTGGTCTGGTTTTGTTAAAATAACAGCACTTTTCACAATAGAATTTAAGTACCCAAGTAAATATTGTAAAAAAAAATCAATTTGACAGTCTGTCTTTATATCCAAAACATACTTTTATTTAAAATAATTCAGGGACTCTTCTAGAAATTTCTAGTAGTCAATTTAAAAGCTATATGAGAAAGTCAACCTCACTATATGATAGTCACTTTTTAAAAAGACAAAGTAGTAATTTTTTCCTCATTTTTAGTGTTATTGATTCTTAGGATCACTTCTGAATAACAGTCCTGACTTCCAAGAAAACTCCTCCTCTTGGCAGTGGGAATTGAATGTGGACCATGACATAGTATTTTTGTGGTTATTTGTTTGCATTTTATTTTCTTATTCATTTTTTCCTTTTTGATTTGGTTTTTCTTGTGCAGCATGATATTTGTGGAAATATGTATAAAGAAATTGCACATGTTTAACATATGTTGGATCACTTGCTGACTGGGGAAGGAGGGAAGGGAAGGAAAAAAAATTAGAACACAGAGGTCAAAAGTAAGGATAATTATCCATATATATATATATTTAAAATAAAAAGCTTTAATTAAAAAAAGAAAGTTCTTTCTCTCTTGTAACAAAGAGGAACAAAAGCATGATATTAACCATATCCATCAGCACATTCAGCAGTCCTATTTATAATGCACTATTAGGAGAAGGAAAATATGTTTAATCAGAAGTCCTTTGGAAGTCATATGGTTTTTTGTAAGTATTTTGTAGATATTTATACAGCATGGCATTACATAAATTATCTCATCTTCAGAATGTATCTCATAATAAATATTACCATATTCAAAATTTTAATGTCTATTAGTATTTTTTCCTTTACATTATAGTGATGAGTAAAGACTTAAATATGAAAAATCTTTGAAAATCACTGAAAAAAGTAAAATTATGCCTGTTTTGCTAGGCTAGAAAACTTGGTCAAGCCTCTAAAGGTACTCCATAAAATTTTGAGCAAGTTGAAAAGAGAAGGAATTATAGAAATTGAAGTATGTGTCTTTCTAGCATATACCTGAGAAGGAACTAAGAGTTGGACTACAAGACCATCAACCTCAACTTTATCCTTGGTCAGATTTGCTTCTGGGTTCCAACTCTGACTAGAGGAGGACCTTTCGGCTTAACAGCTTCTAAAGTCTCAAGGATATTGGGCTTCCTATCTTTCCACTACCGTTCTAAACGGAATCTCCAAATTATCTTATAGCAATGTTTGCACCAGGAGTCAAGGACACACTGGAAACATATCCACCATGCTTAAGAGGAACTTCTTGAGCATCCCACATATGAGAGAACAAAAATTCTGAGAGACTAGGAATTAGAGGCTACACCTTTGCCACATATCTTCTCTAAGCTTAGGACCCACTCTTATCCTATATTACATAGTGTTTATACTAGGAGGAGATTTCAAAGCAGTTTTCCACATTACACTGCTTATTACCCCTGCCAAAAAAACTACTTAAAGCTGGGCTGACCAAATTATTTTCAGCTTTGAAGACAATTGTTCTAAGTCACTAATTAAAGTGTTGAACAGAAGTTAGATAAACATGGAGCCCTTCCACATTTCATTAGAGCCCTCCTTTAAAGATGACATAAATCAATACACTTTGACTATAATTATTCAGCCTGTTCCAAATCAACATGACTATATTCTCATCCAGCCCACACCCAAGAAATTCACTGATCTTTGAAGATTTTCATTTCAGTTGGCCTCCAAGTTCTAATATTTATTCGCTATGAGATCCTGAGGGAAGGAAGGAAGGAAGGAAGGAAGGAAGGAAGGAAGGAAGGAAGGAAGGAAGGAAGGGAGGGAGGGAGGGAGGGAGGGAGGAAGGAAGGGAGGGAGAGAGAGAAAAAGGAAGGGACAGAGAGAGGAAGGGAGAAAGGAAGGGAAGTATGAGGGAGGGAAGGAGAAAGGAAGAGAGAGAGGGAGGAAGAAAGAAAGAAGAGAGGGAGAGAAGGAAGGAGAGAGGGAGGTGGAAAAGGAAAAAAATCACTATTTCCTATTTATAAATTCTTCAATATAGCATGTGTTTGAATTATCTGAGTGCATTATGATGAAATTTCTCTGGACCAAATAACTTGATCTAATTTAGGATCATAGTATTTAGAGCTGGCCTCAGTTACTTACTGTCTGTGTGACCTTGAACACTTACATGCTTACTCTTTCAGTTTCTTAAAATTCTTTTTTTGCTGCCTCTCTTAGGAAAGCTAACTTGTTCTAGATCTAACTTTAATTTCAATTCTCTTCAAACTATTTTTTGTTTTTGTCATTGAGAGTTTAACGAGTCTTCTCCTTGTTTGAGAAAACAAGTATTTAGCTATATTCTGCACAAAATAAATGTTTGTAAAGTGCTGGAGTATTTCACTAGTACCTTCACTAGGGAAGACAAAAGGGAGGAAAGCTTCCTGTATTGAAATAAGTCCTTGTGGGTGAAAGAAAGATAACATAGGCAAGAGTCACACAGGACAGGCAGAGATGGATGAGCTGAAATTTGAATCACTAGAAGGAACTTTCAAGTCTATGAGATCCCAAACAAATTTGAATAGTTGAGATATTTATTGATACTCTAAGTACCTAATTGCCATTGTTTTTATTGCCAAATTCTCAAATTGCGATCTACTAAAAATCTGAGATCTTTTATACACAAACTGCCTTCTAGTCACCCTTTGACATCCTGAACTTGTAGAAACTGATCTGTGAACATACTAAATTTGTAAATGTTTGCAATAGAATCCTATTATAAAATGAAGACTTCTAAACTGTTGGCTGAGGACAAAGTTAGGCACTGAATGTATGATTCCATGGGTTTCAGGGCCTCTCAGATAAGAATGCGGCTTGTACCAATGCAGGTCATCATTACTACTTTGTATCTCATAGTCTCAAAGAGTTACTTTAAGCAGAGGTATCAAACACATAAAGGCATGTGGTCAGCAATATCCTGAGCCAAACTAAAATCTAATTTGGTAATATTTGAGAAATTCAATAAAATATAGATAATATTACATTTTAAAATAGCAATATACCAACCACAGGGATCTCTAGGTAGGGACTAGAGGTCTCCATTTGTATGAGTTTGGCACTATTGCTCTACAACACTGAGTGGTTAAATGACTTTGCTAACATATCCCATCTCAAACAGAAGTTCTATCCACTAAGAAGGAATAACATTAGAAGAATTTGGATTATTACCTTTAACTTTCTCTACCCAATGTCTAATGAAGATGACAACTAGCAAAGTAATAACCCAAGGATTTGAAGCTAGAAAGGAGAAATGAGAGTCCCAACAAATCAGATCCTAAATATGTGAACTCAACCCTACCCAGCAATTTTCATTAACATCTTTACCCCTGGAATATTCTGGAATATTGCCATGATTTATAAGCTATCACTTCACAATCTTCCTTCTCTTTGGTTTATCATCATGAAACTCCTAATTTCATGTATGAGTAACTGATAACTACAAATGTTCAGATAGCATTGAGTATTTGAAAGAAATGCCAGTGAGTGCAATCTCTGGCAGGTTTTACCAAGCTGATAAAGTGCATGCCCCATATGGACTATATATGCCCATCAACTGAAGACTTGCCTAGCTAAATTGAGGGAAGTTCATTTTCAAGTTTATTAAAAGATGATGAATTTTTCAGTGACAACAAGCTGCTTCCACTAATTAGTAGAGGGGTTTCAGTTGGCTAAGGAAATCCAAGAAGGGAATGTTCACATTGACACAAAAAACCCTGAAACTGAAATAATATTCCATAGGGACAGTAGGAAGGATAAGAACCAATCAGGATTGAACAAACACAACCTATTTTGGATTGTCAGTCCAAACCCAACCCATTTAATCTCCCCAAATTTTTTCATCATTTATCTTGATCATTCCTGGCCCAATTCACTGACTAAAAGGAATATTATGATCTAGTAAATACCTACTATAAAAATTAAACCCAATTATTTCTATGAGAACAAAACAAGAAAGAGAATAGAGTATAAAAAAGCAGGATGTTAAGGAGAAAGAATATTGATTTTGGAATAAAATGAACCCAGTTTAAATTCTAGATATACAATTAATCCACTTAACCCTGGATAAATTATTTAACTTCTCCGAGCCTCAGTTTCTTCATCTATTAGATGAAGGAATTGGACTAAATGATCCAAGTTTCCTTCCTGTTTTAAGTCTGTAATTCTTTGATATTCACAAAATCACCGCAATGTAGCAACAAAAACATTGGACTTGGAACCACAAGGCCTGAGCTGCAATTACAACTGTACCAATCACTAGTTTTGTTATCTCTGGCAAATCATGTAACTCCTTTGAAGCTAACTCTCCATTCAGTTAAAAAAAAAATTAGCATTTTTTTCTTATATGTAAATATAGTTTTCAACATTCACTTTTTGAGATTTTGAATTCTAGTTTTTTCCTCCCTCCCTACTTTTCCTCCCCACTCCCCAAGACAGAAAGGAATCTGATATAGGTTATATATGTAAAATTATTTCTCTCAGGACAAAGCAAAAGACTTCTGATTTCTGTGATTCTATGCTTGGGAGATGGGTGTCCAAATCATGTGGCTGCTCTCTATTTCCAACACTATGGTCCCACTTCTACAACTTTTCCTGAAGGAAAACCAATAAAATCACACACAGAAAGAAGCCCATGAATTCCTAGCCCCAAGCATTTGCTGGGTAAAAGAGGATACTAAAGAATAAATCAAACAACAGAGACCACGAAACCAAGCACATCCTTCTTTAACCACAGAGCATCCTGTTTTATGAAAGTAAAACCTTCAGACCCTTTAATAAGACCCGAAAAGGAATAGAGGTGGGGGGAGGATGAAGGAAGATGAGGAGGATACAATTATTTTTAGTAATGTAGGCACAGGATGGTATAGTGAAGGAAACTATTGAATTTGGAGTCAGAACCCATGATTCCAGATTTGACCCTGCATACTTTCTCTGTGAACAAATCACCCAACTTATCAAAATGTTTCTTTCTTTGTAAATGAAGCTAAAGCTTGCACTATCTTCTTCCCATGTTTGTTGTGAGGAAATCACTTTGGCAAGCTGCAAAGCATTATAAAAATGTGAACTTGTATTTCAGAAAGCCCCATACCTTTAAGCAAGTAAAAAGCATGATGAATTTGGAATCAGAGACCTTGGTTTCAAATCTTGTGTCTGCTTTAAGAGATTTGGAAAGTCATTTTATATTTCTAGATCTCAAAATCTTCCACTCTAAAATGAAAGGGTTAGACTAAATGGTTTTCAGATCCCCAAATCAGTACATCTATAATTGATTATTTAAAAAATAGGGGAATTTTAAATATACTTCAGTTGAGATGAAACATAATATACAGAAATAATATCAGTATGGGTACATTAACATTTGCACAAAGATGGAAAGCACTATCCACATCCAGAGAAACGATGGTGGAAACCGCATGTGGATCAAAGCATAGTATTTTCACCTTCTTTTGTTGTTGTTGTTTGTTTAATTCTTTTTCCTTTCTTTCTTTCTTATGATTTTCCCTTTTGAGCTGATTTTTCTTATGCATAATGACGAATATGGAAATATGTTTAGAAGAATCGTACATGTTTACCCTGTATCAGATTGCTTGTTGTCTTGGGGGAGGGGGAAGAGAAAGGAAAAAAATTGGAACACAAGGTTTTGCAAAGGTAAATGTTGAAAACTATCTTTGCATTGTTTGGAAAAATAAAAGGCTATTAAAATAAAAATAAAAATTTACAAGGATTTTGCATACAGTATCTCAGCTGAGCTTTGCAACAAACCAATAGAAAAATAGGTATTATCTCCAATTTACAACTGAGGAAACTAAAGTTTAGTCAGGTTAAATGGCTTCTTTATGGACAGGTCATTTGTATCAGAAGCAGGATTTGAGCCCCAACTGTTTTGTCACCAAATTCAGCATTCTACCTACAAGGAAGTTTGGCTCTCATATAGCAACATGTTGAAAATCAAGAAATAAGAATTCTCTTTCTAGCTCCATCATCAAACTCTGTAACCTTGAACAAGACATCCTTTTTAGTCCTCAGTCTTCTCAGGTACAAAAGAGGATAGATTAAATTAATTCCAAGATCCCTTCTAGTTTTAAAACCCTGTGATTCTGATCCTTATATATATATTTTAAAAACTTGTTATCTGTATCTCAAAGTCATAGTTCTTAACAATGCTAACACCTTTACCACAGCTCTTTGAATATAAAACTAAGTTCTTTTGTCTTATTTCAGTTTATACAATTGACAATTTTAGAATTGGTATTTAAAGGGTTTTGTTGAAAGGGTTAAAATCTGTTCAGAGATTAGATAGATAAACAAATAGATGACAGAGAGGTAGATTGATAGAAAGATAGATAGATAGATAGATAGATAGATAGATAGATAGATAGATAGATAGATAGAGATGGCTATATGGAACATATTCTAGCCACACTTAAGAAAAAAACAAAATCCCTGTTAGTGTTTGGGAATGGTATAAAGTTTGTGTGGGATATGGGGAAAAAGAAGAGATAGTGTTCAGCTGAAGAGATGCAAATGCTGAGGACACCACAAATCACAAATGTCTTCTAACTGATGACCAAGCAAAAAAAAAGTATCAGTCAGTAGAAATCTGAGATCACCTGCTCTCCCATCTATAACATGAGACTGCACCATAAAAAGCAAATTATTTGAAATGAAAATCCCCAAGTTTAAAGGACTTTGAAACCTATACTACTTATGTGGTCCCAAATATTCTGGTTCAATCATTTCCCTTTGAACAGTGATTTTTTTTTCCTGATGATACTTCCTAGGTCCTCTAAATGAGACTGCAGCCTCAAAGTACTGCATAGTTTATACTTGTGTGCTGTCTGAATAGCACATAATTCTTTAAATCGTTTCCTTTTAATGGAGATTCTTCTGAGCCTTTGGTTGTGTGTGTATTTATTTACTAATATCCTCTTGCAAAGTCATTTCTAGAATCCTCCTCATTAGAAATTGTGTCAATATGTTTATGTATCTTTATTACCCAGACCAATACCATCCCTTAAAAATGCTAATACCAAGTCATGGTAAATTGAATTACAGATCCACAATGCTCAACTTCCTAAAGGTTTCAAAATCCCACTTGCATTTCAGACATTTTTCTTTTTGCAAGGCTAATATCAAGGGACCCTAAAATGCCAAAGTGATTCATTGAAAAATGTGGGCAGGGAGCCTCTGGGGCAGAGAGCAAAATGATTCATCACAAACTGGGTTACTCTGCTCAAGATTTGTTTCATGGTGTATTGAGGGGAGGGGAAAAGTAGAGAACAGAAATTCTTCCCCATCATATAACAGTTATAGATTACTGCAGGGAATAATAGCTGTCCGTTGATGATTTCCATTTTAGTTTTTTTCACTACTTTGAAATTGGACTTTTCCCCAAGCTGCTTAAGAAGTAGGAATATATGTCCATCAACCTGGGGCACGTCTCCTTTAACACATACATATGCATATATACACATTCAATATACATACATATATACTACTTTCCCCATGAAATTTTGTCAATATCTCATACCATCCTTTGCCAGCTGTACTACAAGTTATTTACTTCCCAACTTTCAAACCATTTCTCTAAAGTCATTCCTTTCCAAAATCATCTGATAACATAGTAAAGAAAGCATTGATCTAATATGCTAGATGATCTGGGTACTAGCTTGTGTATCCAACATTAATGAGCAATTTTTTAAACTTTGGATAAGTCATTTAACATTTGGGAGCCTTATCTATAAAATGAAGATGGGGCAGCTAGGTGGCACAGTGGATAGAGCACCAGCCCTGAAGTCAGGAGGACCTAAGTTCAAAACTGACCTCAGACATTTAACATTTCCTAGCTGTGTGATCCTGGGCAAGTCACTAAACCCCAATTGCCTCAGGGGAAAAAATTTCAAACCTAAAATGAAGATGCTTCTCCCTACCCATCCTGCTTCCTTTCCAAGATTATGAGAATACTGTACAAATGTACTTTAAAATGTTTGCATTATACACCTATTAGAGTGAAGGGGTTGTCTTTTTTTTCAGTTAAATTTATAATTTTCGATGGTATAGGAAACTCCTGTTGAATAAACTTCCTCAACAAATGCAAATTTGCAATGAATCTGCAATTTCTAATCATAGAGAGTTTCCTTTAGCACCCTTCCCTGGCCACCAGGACTTGAAAAGGGGCTTATCTTGCATCACTAAAATGTTAATTGCTTAAAGCCTGGAGCTGTCTTTCTTTTCCCTTTTTTATCCTCAATATATACAGTATCTGACATGAAATAATGACAAATAAAACATAAAAATAAATTTTAAAAATAACAAATAAAAATGACTTAAAAAAATTCATTCCTAATAGGTTTTATGGGGCAAATCAGTGTTATAAATGGATAGAATACCAGGCATGGAATCAGGAAGAATAATCTTCTGAGTTCAAACTCAGTTTCAGACATTTATTAGCTGTGTGACCCTAGGTGAGTCACTTAACCCTGTTTCCCTCAATTCCCTTATCTGTAAAATGAGTTAGAGAAGAGAATGGCAAAGCACCCCAGTATCTTTACCAAGAAAATCCCAAATGGGGTTACAAAGAGTCAAACATGATAAAAACAACTCAAGAATAACAACAAAATATACATTTTATTTCCTACTCACACTTACTATGAGCTTTTCCATTGACATCTCTGTGGTATTCATTTTAAATTCCTCAACATTAATCATTGCCATAAAATAATATCAATAGAATGTAACTACTGAAGAAATGAATTTTTGCTTTCAGAAGAAACTTTGGGTCAGCAAAAGAGCTTTACCATTTCTCAAAGACAATCCAGACCATATTCTTCCTTCTATTTAACTCTGGGTTCAACTTATTGTCCAGATATACTATCTGTCTCAGAAATGTATAACAAGGAACAAGTACCACTATAGGGTGCCCATCTAAATGCATGGATAGTAGCATTTTTAATCTACTTGGTATTTCCTCTGTGGCTAAATGGATAAATCTCATTTGAGGAATTATGCTGTGTACTAGGATTTCTGTAATGTTCTTGGAGTAGATGCAACCAGTACAATGTCATTCCTCAGCAGAAAGATGACAACAAAAAAATAGATATGGAAAGAACCACTACAACAAAACAACATAATGCTTTGAAATAATAATGACCAAGTCTGGATCCAAGAAAAGATAAAGTAAGAAATACAGCTCCCTCCCATCTATGCAGAGGATAAGGGATTATAGGTATGGAATACAATATATGATATCAGGTTAGTTAAGTTTAACTTTTTTCTCTTTTTTTGTTCTTTTATTTAAAAAAGATTCTCTAAGAGGAGTAAGGAGAGGGAAGCAAAATATTAGAAAATTATATCTTAAATGTAGATAATATAAAACAAAAAGATCAAACTTTTTATAAAAATGTTGATAGAACATTAAAAAAAAAAAAGAAAAAAGTTTTTCTTTATTGGTTTAGCGATCCATAGTTCAATAATGCAGAAGAATGGGATAGGGTATCCCATATCGGCTAGAAAAAGAACAATTTTTAAAACTAATAATAGCTAACACATAGAATTAGAATAAAGAAAAACAAATTCATCCTGTTATTTGTCCTCCCCTCCATTACCCTCCAGGTAGTCACAAGTCTTAAAATGTAGTATCTCACAACGACATTAAAATAAATTCTCTAAAGACTTCAACAAAGTTCATTGTATTAAATTGTATAGGATAGATGGAATAGGGAAAAGGTTAATCTGATAGTTTCATGGTATAGCTAAAAGAGTACCGAAATTGAGCCAGGACAATTGGGTTTAAATTTCAGTTCTGAAACAATCTTGTGACCTTGGGCAAATCACATAATCCCTTTGATTCTGGTAGCTTTGTACTAGCTACTTCTGTTATGCCACAGTTCTCTTTTATTGTCCTGACTCAGTTTCCTTAATTATCCTGAACCAGTCCTGATTCAGTTTCTCTAATTGTTCTGCTTCAGTTTATAATTATCAGCTCGAAGCTCAGTCCTGTAAAACCTCCCCTCCCTCTTTATCAGAATATTTGATATATTCTGATCTTATGTTTTAGAATACCAGAATGCCTTTCCCAATCCCAAGCTATTGGAATGTCAGATACCCTCTCATCAAGATGCCTCTCCCCATCTCCAGGGTTTCTCCTTCCATTAGGTCATCCCATCTTCTATATCATCCATCTTCAGAGGCTCACCCCACTCTGTCAGAGTCCAGTTCCCGCTCTCAGTATCCTGACTTTGCCCTGCCTCAGTCTACCCCCTGAGTCTGAGCCATGTGTAATATTGGTCATTGAGAACTCACATTGTTTGCTGGATTCTTGGAGACGATAGTCTCATTCAGCCCTGGGACCAAACCATGGATCCATTTGGTCTCTCCTTTTTAAATAAATTATTAAATACTCTCTAATCTCTATCTTGCCTCAATTTCTCTGGTATTATACTTCACAAAATATAGTGAGGAAAGTATTCCATAAGTATCAAAAACACTGTATAAAAATATTATGATTATTATCTGTTCTATTTGAAACCCCCACCTAGACCAAACAGAGAATATAATCTCAAAGAAATGTATACTCTAGGGAGGAAATAAACCAAAGACACAAGAAATTATGCATGATGCAATACAGGATAAAAAGCAACACAAAGTATATACACAGAATAGTACATGAAAAAATTGGCTTTGAGGTCTAAAGAATATGGGCTCAAATCCTGCCTCTGAGATAGATATAGATATATATTATTCATATGTATATATAGAAAGACAGAAAGAAACAGAGACAGAGAGAGAGGGGAGGGCATATATGTATATTAACAGTATGACTGGGCATATCATTTAATTTCTCAGTAATCCCAGAAAATTCTCTAAGAATATTTTATAGAAAAGTTGCTGATTTGCTGATTGGCATGGGTAAAGAGGGTTTCTAATATATCACACTTGTAAGGGGAAGAGGGAAATCAAAATATATCCAGCATCATAAAAAGTTGAGGGTGGGAGGAAAAAAGTCTTATAAAGGCCAGAGATTTCACTAAACTACATTTTAACAAATCTTAAGATTATCTAGTAATGTTTCTGTTTATTAAATGCTCAGTGACGAGTAACCTTATATTAAACTCCATATAAAGAAAAAATGAATGATTCCTTTGAATTAGTATTCCATCTCCTTAACATACCTTCTCTTCTACTCAATAACTTGTCACAGTAGAGAGAGAGAAAGAAAGCTAGATCTAGAGTCAGGAAAACCTAAGATCAAAGAAAGCTTCAAATACCAGCTGTGTAAATCTGGGTAACTCATTTAACCTCTTTCTGTCTCAATTTCTTCATCTGTAAAATAGTACCTACCTACCAAGTTCATTGTTTGAATAAAGAGATAATACTGTTAAAGTTCTTTATAAACCTTAAAGTAATTTGTAATTTCTAGCTATTATTATTATTATTGTTGTTGTTGTTGTTATCAGTTTTCCCTCAATACAATGGCTTTTATTTTGGCTATATCTAATTGCTGAGGAATTGTAGGCCTCACTACAAGCTGTTGACAAATCAAAGACCAGGAACTACAGTAAGATAGAGTAACAATGATTTCTCAAGGGAGAAATAAAAAAGGCCTAGCTTGATTTAGAAATGAATAATTCAGATATTTCTAGTCTGAAAAATGACTTTCAGATAACTAAGCCTAAATCATATTGAATTAATTAAAAATGATGAATAGGGACTAAAGCAAAGTCAGTTCTCTTTATCTTGATTAATTTCACAAATGACTGAAAAAGATTTTTATGAACATTCACAAAAGATGATTCTCAAGAAAAAGCAGCACACATTAGGAAATTTGGTCTCCACATTTGGGGAAGGGTGGCACAAAATACAACTTCACAGAGATTGTCTATCAATCAGTCAGGGACTTTTGTAAAATTTTAGGATAAGGAGGGAAAATAATAGAAACATGAAGGCCTAGGATTATGGTTCCCAAACTATGATCCTCTCAAATTTTTGCAGGAAACACAGAAATACACTATATCTGTCAGATACTGGACTAACTGCTAGCTCAAGGGAGTTGACAGTTCCAACATTAGATTACAGCTGCTTTTCTTTTAAAGACTTTCTCAAATGGTTGTGATATATTTTCATTTACTTATACTTTCAGATATGTCAATAATCTCTCAAGCTTTCTCATTTATAAAGCTGAGATTTTGTTGATTGTTGTGATAAAAAGGAAGTACTGTGCAAAAATAAATATGGAAGAGGTAATGAAAGCAGTGGTACCCTATCTAATTCCAAGGCTCAAAAAAGCTGCACATTGCCTAATAGGGACACATATCCCATTAGTAAGCCATTGTGCTTATTGAAGAATGCAAGAAAAATAGTATATTTTTTTCCTTTCAACTTATGTTTATTGTTTTTTCAAATGACTAACTTTTTTAGGACATATTTTTGTTAAGTTGTTACTGCTTAATAAAGGGAACTGTTAGGTATTTCTTTAAGCATAAAGATGCTTTGAAAAAAATTACTAAAAACCTAGGGTGCCATGGAGAAAGAAAATATGAGAACCTCTGGTCCACAAGGAAATCACAACTTTTCCTCAATCTCCAAGAATAGCCACCTAAACCAATATACCTCTAAACAGAGAGTAGAACCACAGTAGCCAATTTCAATCCCTAGGGGCAAGACTAATCTTTTGTACAAGCAGAGTAGATCCTTGGCTATAGATCATTTCCTTTGAAGGGCTCCATGTACTACCAGAGGCTCCCATCAAATCTTCAAATCTCAGAAATTCTACTATTAGAAAATGGTGGGGGCAGCTAGGTGGCAGTGGATAGAGCACTAGTTCTTAAGTCAGGAGGACCTGAGTTCAAAACTGGTCTCAGACACTTAAAACTTCTTACTTTTAAGTCAATTAATTCCTCAGCAAAAAAGAAAAAAGAAAGAAAAAGAAAATGGCAGATGAGGAAATTACATCTTGAGGGTCTCTTTTTAAGATACACATATTCATAAGAGTAATATATGAACTTATTAATAGAAAGAGATAAAATCACTTACCAGTTCGTTTTCTTTTAATGAAGAGAGGTAGCATGAACAACCTTGGGTCACAATGGTAGGAATGATGGAAGAGGAAGAGCTAAGTGTTGCTTTAATAGAAGTAAAGAATAGTACTACAGCAACTCATTCAACTTCACAATTTTGTCTAAGTCAAGTTACTGAAGCCCTTCAAACTTCAGTTATTCCATCATTTAGAAATCATCCTATTGAGTACCCTCATAGAATCATTGAATATTACAAGTAGAAGGAACCTAGCAGATTATTCGGCACATATATACACATATGTGTGTATGTATATGTATGTGCAGGAAGAGTGAAAGGGAGGAAGAAAGAAGGAAGGAGAAGAGGGAGAGGGACAGAGAGTCATAGAGAAAGTCAGAGACAGAAAGACACATACTGAGAGATACACATACAGACAGAAACAGAGACAGAGTAAGAAAGAAAGAGAAAGAGAGAGAAAAGTGAGAGAGAGAGAGAGAGAGAGAGAGAGAGAGAGAGAGAGAGAGAGAGAGAGGATGATAAAAGAAGTTAGGTGACTTGCCCTTCAGATAATTTCCATGTATAAATTATTTGTCATTTAAGGTGACAATTTTGATGTCCCAAATGTTGAAATAATATATTTGAATATTTTATGACATTTAGTAGTTTGTATTTGTATAGTGCTTAATAATTTATAAAGGACTTTTCATGCTATAGCTCCTTGGAGCTTGTGAGGTATATAGAGCCATATTTATCTCCATTTTGACTATGAGGATATTCAGGCTAGGAAAGATGAAACAATTTGCTTTCCATCACAACTAGTCTTCTTATTCTACATCTAATCCTCTCATAACTGTACCATACATAACTATAGATCACAGATTTAACAGTGGAAAGAATTTGAGAGGCTGATAAGCTCTGCCCCTTTATTTTATAGAGGAGAAAATTGAAGTCCAAAGTTATAAAAATTTCTTGTTGAGCTATGGCCAGTGCCTGGAAAAGATGCAGTGATATTTTGGCATCTTTCCTCCATGTGCTTAAAGCAATACTCTTTGGTAAGAATTCATTATGAAGCAATTAACAAAGAATCATTTTCAAAGATCTTATTAAAATGAATATTACAAACATATATTCTTCCTTTTTCTTTGATATCTGGATTTTTAGCATCTGAGTATGCAAAAAAAAAGGGTTGTAAGTAACAAATGAAGGAGGCATTTTGTTAACAGTAGGAGGAGGTGTATATCCCAAAGGAATCATAAAAAAGAGAAAAGAACCCATGTGTGCAAAAATGTTTGCAGCAAAGTTGACAAGGAATTGGAAGTTGAGGGGATGACCATCATTGGATAATGAGTATATGAATGTAATGAAATACTTTTGTTTTGTAAAAAATGATGAGGAAACTGATTTCAGAAAAATCTGAAAAGACTTACATGAACTGATACCAAGTGAAGTGAGGAGGACAAGAGAACATTGTACCAGAGTAACCGCAAGACTATGTGATGATCAATTTATCTCTTCTCAGCAATGTGGTGATAAAAGACAATTCTAATAGACTTGGGATGAAAAATGACATTCTTATCCAGAAAAACAACTATGGAGATTAAATGCAAATTGAAGCATAGTATTTTCATTTTTTTAAGTTTTTTGCTTTAGCCAAGAATAAATTACCCAGCTAAACTGAGCATTTTCTTTCAGGGAAGAAGATGGACATTCAATGAAACAGGTGAATTCAATTTATTTCTGATGAAAAGACCAGAGCTAAACAAAAAATTGGCATCCAAATATAGAATTCAAGAGAAGCATAAAAAGGTAAAAAGAAAAGAGCTCTTGAGAACTGTATTTCTGTTATGAATATACATAGAGAGTACATTATAATCTGATTTTACTGTTATAATATGAAAAGGAAACTAGAGATGGAAAGGGGATTATACCAGAAAAAGGGGAAAGTGTAGGTAAAATGAGGGAAATTACATTTCATAAAGAGGCAAAGGAAACCTATTATAATTGAGGGAAAGAAGGGAGAAGGATGAACATTGTGTGAATCTTACTCTCATCAGATTTGACTCAAAGAGAAAATATTAAACATATTTGGTTTCACAGAGAAACTTCTCTCATCTTACAGAAAAGTGGGAGGGGAAAGAGGAAAAGGAAAAGGGTATGCTAAATAGAAGGGAAACAGAAATAGTAGAAGAAAGGTATAAGAAAGGGGGAGGGACTTTAAGGGGGAGAGCTGCTTAAGGCAAGTAATGTTCATAAATAAAATACTGAGGAAGAGTGAAAGGGGAAAAGGAAAAAGAAAAATATAATTTGGGGTTAATAAGATGGCAGGAAATATAGAATTAGTGTAAATGGGCAAATTCTCCCATAAAGTGGAAGCAGATAGCAGGCTGAATTAAAAGCCAGAATCCTGCAATATTTTGTTTATAAGAAACACATTTAAATCAGAGCAATACATAGAATAAAGGTAAAAGTCTGGAGCAGAATCTATTATGCTTCAGGTGAAGTAAAAAAGGCAGAGGTAGCTATTCTAATCTCAGATCTGCAGATCTTTCTGCTTCTTTGTGTAAAAATACACAAGAGTATATTTTCTCAAGAGTTCTTTTCTTTTGCTTTTGCAAAAGCAAAAATTGATCCAATTAAAAAAGATGAAGGAAACTTGCTAAAGGGTACCATAGATAATGAAATAATATCAATACTAAACATATATGGACCAAATGGTATAGAATGGAAATTCCTAAAGGAGAAGTTAAGAGAGCTACAAGAAGACACAGACAGCAAAACCATAATAGTGGGAGATCTCAGCGTTGCTCTCTCAGAACTAGATAACTCAAACCACAAAATAAATAAGAATACATAAGAAAGAAGTTTAAAAAGTAAATAGAATACTAGAAAGTTAGGTATGATAGATCTTTGGAGAAAATTAAATGGAGACAGAAAGGATTACAATTTCTTCTCAGCAGTTCATGGAACCTATACAAAAACTGACCATGTATTAAGATAAAAAGACCTCAACATCAAATGCATAAAGGCAGAAATAGTAAAAGCATTTTTTTTCAGATCATGATGCAATAAAAATTACATTCAATAAAAAGCCAGGGGGAAAATAAACCAAAAAGTAATTAGAAACTAAATAATCTCATCCTAAACAATGAATGGGTAAAACAGCAAATCATAGACACAAATCAATAATTTCATCCAAGAGAATGACAATAAGACAACATAGGAAGAGGAAATAATTAGGAGTTATTTTGCCCAACTATATGCCAATAAATTTGATAATCTAAGTGAAATGGAGGAATACTTACAAAAATATAGATTGCCCAAATTAACAGAAGAGGAAATAAATTGCTTAAATAGTCCCATTTTAGAAAAAGGAATAAAACAAGCTATTAAGCAACTCCCTAAGAAAAAATCCCCAGGACCAGATGGATTTACATGTGAATTCTACCAAACATTTAAAGAACAATTAATTGCAATACTATATAAACCATTTGAAAAAATAGGGAATGAAGGACTCCTACCAAATTCCTTTTATGACACAGACATGATACTTATACCTAGAACAATCTCCCTAATGAATATTGATGAAAAATCTTAAATAAAATATTAGTGAAGAGATTACAGAAAATTATCCACAGATAATACACTATGACCAAGTAGAATTTAGACTAGGAATGCAGGGCTGGTTCAATATTAGGAAAACTATTAGCATAATTGACTATATTTATAACCAAATTAACAAAAACAAATTTTAAAAAATCAATAAATGCAGAAAAAGCATTTGATAAAATCTAACACCCATTCCTATTAAAAACACTACAAAGTATAGGAATAAATGGAGTTTTCTTTAAAATAGTCAGTAGCATCTATTCAAAACCATCAGTAAGTATCATATATAATGGAGATAAACTGGAACTATTCCCAATAAGATCAGGGACCAAACAAGGTTGCCCACTATCACCATTACTATTCAGTATTGTTTGAGAAATGCTAGCTTTGGCAATAAAAGAAAAGGAGATTAAAGGAATTAGGATAGGTAATGAGAAAACCAAATTATCACTCTTTGCAAATGATATATTAGAGAACCCTAGAAAATCAACTAAAAAACTATTAGAAATAATCCACAACTTTAGCAAAGTTGTAGGACACAAAATTAATCCACATAAACCAATCAGCATTTTTATACATCACTAACAAAATCCAACAGCAAGAGATACAAAGAGAAATTCCATTTAAAATAACTATCAATAGTATAAAGTATTGGGGAATCTATCTGCCAAGGGAAAGTCAGGAAAGTTAGGAGCAAAACTACAAAACACTTTCCATGCAAATAAAGTCAGACTAAACAATTGGAAAAATATCAACTGTTCTTGGGTAGGTCGAGCAAAAATACTAAAGATGACAATACTACCTAACTAATCTATTTATTTAATGCTATCCAATCAAACTCCCAAAAAACCATTTTATTGACCTAGAAAAAATAACAACAAAATTCATATAAAAGAACAAAAGGTCAAGAATTTCAAGGGAATTAATGAAAAAAAAAGCAATTTAAGGTGGCCTACTTGTACCAGATCTAAAACTATATTATAAAGCAGAAGTCATCAAAACCATTTGGTATTGGCTAAGAAATAGAGCAATTGATCAGTGGAATAAGTTAGATTCACAGAACAAAATAGTTAGTGACTATAACAACTAGTGTATAACAAATCCAAAGACCCCAGCTTTTGGGATAAGAATTCACTATTTGACAAAAACTACTAGGAAAATTAGAAACTAATATGGCAGAAACTAGGCATTGACCCACACCTAACACTATATACCAAGATAAGGTCAAAATGGGTTCATGATCTAGACATAAATAATGATATTAAAAAACAAATTAGAAGAATATAGGATAGTTTACCTCTCAGATCTGTGGAAGAGGAAGGAATTTGTGACCAAAGAAGAACTAGAGATCATTATTAATCACAAAATAGATAATTTTTATTATATAAGTTTAAAAGTTTTTGTAAAAACAAAACTAAAGCAGAGAAGATTAGAAGTTCTAATAAAGACCTCACTTGTAAAATACATATAGAATTGAATGAAATTTATAAGAATTCAAGCCAGTCTCCAATTACTCTCCAATTTCTCTCAAAGAATATGAGCAGACAGTTTTCAGATGAAGAAACTGAAACTATTTCTTGTCATATGAAATATGACTATTGATCAGAGAAATGCAAATTAAGATAACTCTGAGGTACCACTTTAAATTTCTCAAATTGGCTACAAATGACAGGAAAAGATAATGATGAACATTGGCGGGGATGTGGGAAAACTGGGACACTAATACATTGTCGGTGGAGTTGTGAAGTGATCCAACCATTCTGGAGAACAATTTGGAACTCTGCCCAAAGGATTATAAATATTTAAAAAAAAATGATTATAAAAAAATTTTCCAGCAGTGCTGGGCTTATATCCCAAAAAGGTCTTGCATGTGGAAAAATGTTTGTGGCAGCCCCTTTTTGTAGTGGCAAGAAACTGGAAACTGAATGGATGCCCATCAATTGGAGAATGGGTGAATAAATTATGATATATGAATGTTATGGAATATGATTGTTCTATAAGAAATGATCAGCAGGCAATTTCAGAGAGCCCTGGAGAGACTTACATGAACTGATGCTAAGTGAAATGAGCAGAACCAGAAAATCATTATACACAGCTATAAGAAGATTCCATAATGATCACTTCTGATAGACATGGCTCTCTTCAACAATGAGATAATTCAAACTAATTTTCAATTGTTCAGTGATGAAGAGAGTCATCTATGCCCAGAGAGAGGACTGTGGAAACTGAGTATGGACCACAACATAGCATTCTCATTCTTTTTGTTGTTTGCTTGCATTTTGTTTTCTTTCTCGGTTTTTTTTCCTTCTTGATCTAATTTTTCTTGTGCAGCAAGATAACTGTATAAATATGTATACATATATTGGATTTAACGTATATTTTAACATATTTTACATGAATAGGACTACCTGTCATCTAGGGAAAGGGGTGAGGGGAAGGAGGGAATGATTTGGAACAGAAAGCTTTGCAAGGGTCAATGTTGAAAAATTACACATGCATGTTTTATAAATAAAAAGCTTTAATTTAAAGAATTAATGTAAAAAGAATTTTTTTCTTTCACATGTTTTTTTTTTCCTTTTTTGTCTTTCACAACATGACTAATGTGGAAATATGCTTAAAATAATTGTATAAATATACATATATACACATATATGTATTCTATATCAAATTGCTTATTAGGGAGAAGAAAGGGAAGGGAGGGGGAAGAAAAATTTGGACCTCAAAATATTAGAAATGAACACTGGAAATTTTATTTTTTGTAAGTGGAAAAAATAAAATACTATTGAGTGTAATGTTCTTCTCTCAAATATAATGGTTCTCTGAGAGAAAGCAGGTTTCTCGGGGAGGTTTTCTGGAGGCAGCCTTAATTTCAATTAAGAGTAAATAATCACCCAAAACACAGCCAGGTGATAAAAGTTCAGATCTTTTATTGTCTCCATTATAGCCTGGTAAGCTTAGAGGCCTATCTCTTTGCTTGGTTCCAAGAGCTCCCTCCGAATGTCTCCAAATCCAAAAGTTTGTCCTTCAGCCCAGCCAGCACAAAGATGAATCTGTCTTGCCTCCGAGAGAGGGCTTCTGGCTCTCAGTCTCCCAGAGTGCTCCTCTCCGACCCCAGTCAATGTTCCAAAGTAAAACTCCTCACTCATAGAGGGCTTCTGGCTAAACTCACTTGATGCTCCTTCTCAATCTAATTCAGCTCCACTCTTCATGTAATTCAGCTGAATTTCCTTCACTGGGCCTCTGCTTTCTTCTTAAATATCAGAGAGCAGGATTATGGGTTTTCTCCCATAGTGCTCTCTGGCCCTAAGAGCTTCAAGAGAGGTGTGAATTCACAAAGTTACAAAGTTTACTTTGTGACTCTCCCATACTTGTAAACTCCAACGAGTAAAGGTGTGAACACAAGCATTGTATCAATTAGTTCTACTTAGTACCTTGTTTCCTCCGGCCCATAACATCTCCTTTTAGGATTAGATCAATCATACTAAACCATGCTAAATTAGATAATTATTGTCTATCAACTCTAATAACTTAACAGTTTGTAAAGATTCCAACATCTCCCACTTTCTTTTTTTTGTAGAATATAGGGTGGTCATGACCTCCCTGACTTCTCAAAAAGGTGAGAACCCCCCAAAAAAGGTGATCATGCCTTCCCTGACTGCTCAAAAAAGGAGTGAAAACACCATAAAAAGAAGATGGTCACGCCCTCCCTTGACACTGGAAGGGAGATGAAAACACCAAAGGAAATAGGAAATCAAATCAGATTAGCGGGTTTCTGAAGGAGCTCACTTGAAACAGGTACACATAAACCCATCAATATGGGCCAGAACTTGAAACAGATATACATGGTATACATAAATCCATCAATATGGGAGGCATTACACATAATTTACATAAGCACATAGCAATATAACACAGACTAGTAGTAATGTAACAAATAACATGAATCAACATGAAAATTTAAGTATTGCAATAGTCTCATCAACAATTTTTCATCTCAAGAAATCCAATGATTCTTGCAATTACATAAAATACATAAGCACATAGCAATATAACACAGGCTAGTAGTAATGTAACAAATAACATGAATCAACCTGCGAATTTACACATGCCCATAAGTCCTAGAAATAGTCCAAAAGAAATCCATTGTCCATTAGTTCATGTGCCAGGAATCCAATAGTTCCTGTAAGCTCTGAAGTACTGCAATAGTCTTATCAACAATTTTTCATCTCAAGGAATCCAATGATTCTTGCTGATTTTTCAAGAACTAAAACAGTCTTATCTTGTGTTAGGAAATCCAATGATTCCTGAAGATTTTTTAAAGTTCTTTTAACAGTCTCATTGTCGGCCATGCTCTTTCAGTGTCAGATGTTTCTTAAATCTTCTCCTTTGTTTTGAGGTTTTTCTCTTTTTCTGTTTCTCTCTGATGGACAAGGCGAATACAGCTCATTGGCATCCATCTGATTCCTTCTCTACCTGTGGAAATGCAAGCAAACCCTCTTCCCCAAGCAATTAACCTACCTAAAAGATTTAACAGCTTGTAAAGATTCCAACAATTGAGAGATTAAAAAACAAAAACAACACCAGAAGTGGGATATAGACTGTTTAAAAATATTCTCATATCTTGTGTTTAGGAAATATAATCATCTTTTATACTTAATTGATCATAAATATATGATTTTGTATCACTGCTCAGAGTCTTTATCTAAAAGTGATATTTCTTTTGTAGAATGGATGGACACATTTTAATTTTGTATATTTTGGTTTGTGCCTTAAATAGAGAAGGGTATTAGGAAGTATTTATGTAAACTTGAAACAATTTAACAGGGTAATTTTTGAAATTCAGAGGATATCAACAACACAAAGGAAAGTACCTGTTATTAGGATCAGGTTAGGAGATGAGATAGGGATAAAGAGAAAAACCAAAGTGTGCTTTACTCTCAATTCTCTAATTAATGTATCATTTCTAAGCCATTTAAATAGAAGTGGTTGAGGAAGTACAATGTAGTGGCAAGAACACCAAACCAGAGGATATCTGGGTTTGAATCCTGATTCTGATAATAAGTAATATAGCTACTTTGGATAAATAACTACTCTCTCTCTCTCTCTCTCTCTCTCTCTTCTCTCTCTCTCTCTCTCTCTCTCTCTCTCTCCTCTCTTGCATTCCCTCCCTTCCTCTTTCTCTCTCTCTCTCTCTCCCTCTCTCTTCCCACATATATATGTATAAATGCCAAATAATCTCCCAGGTCCCTTCCACCTGTAATATTCATTGATTCTATAAGGGTAGACGATGGGATGATTTCTAAATGAGGGAATAACAAAATTGTGAAGTTGGGTGAATAGCTGTAGTACTATTCTTTGCTTCTTCTATTAAAGCAACACTTATCTTTTCCTCTTCCATCATTCCTACCACTCTGAGCCAGGATTGATCATGCTGCCTCTCCCTATTAAAAGAAAATGAACTGCTATGAGAAATGACCAGCAGGATGATTTCTTTTCTTTTTTTAATTTTAATAGCTTTTTTTTTATTTTCAAGTTATATGCATGGGTAATTTTACAGCATTGACAATGGCCAAACCTTTTGTTCCAATTTTTCCCCTCCTTCCCCCCATCCCCTCCCCTAGATGGCAGGATGACCAATACATGTTAAATATATTAAAGTATAAATTAAATACAAAATAAGTATACATGTCCAAACTGTTGTTTTGCCAAAGAATTGGATTCTGAAATATTGTACAATTAGCCTGTGAAGGAAATCAAAAATGCAGGCAGGCAAAAATATAGGGATTGGGAATTCAATATAATAGTTCTTAGTCATCTTCCAAAGTTCTTTCACTGGGCATAGCTGGTTCAGTTCATTACTGCTCCATTGGAACTGATTTGGTTCATTTCATTGCTGAAGAGGGCCAGATCCATCAGAATTGATCATCATATAGTATTATTGTTTAGAGGTATATTGGTTTAGGTGGCTATTCTTGGAGATGAAGGAAAAGCTGTGATTTCCTTGTGGACCAAAAGTTCCCAAATTTTCTTTGTCCATGGCACCCTAGGTGTTTTAGTAATTTTTTTCAAAGCGTCATTATGCTTAAAGAAATACCTAACAATTCCCTTTATTAAGCAGTAACAACTTAACAAGAAATTATGTCCTAAGAATAGTAGATATTGAAATACTATTTTTATTGCATTCTTCAATAACCACAATGGCTTACTAATGGGATATGTGTGCCTATTAGGCAGTGTGCAGCTTTTTGAGCCTTGGAATTAGATAGGGTATCACTGCTTTCATTACCTCTTCTATATTTATTTTTGCACAGTACTTGCTTCTTATCACAACAATCAACAAAATCTCAGTTTTACAAATGAGAAAGTTTGAGAGATTATTGGCATATCTGAAAGTACAAGTAAATGAAAACATATCACTACCATTTGAGAAAGTCTTCAAAAGAAAAGCAGCTGTGATCTAATGTTGGAACTGTCAACTCCCCTGAGCCAGGAGTTAGTGCAGTATCTGACAGATATAGTGTATTTCTATGTTTCCTGCAAAAATTTGTGATTTCCTATGTTTGTTGTGGCGTTCTTAGAGCTCATAGTTTGGGAACCATAATCCTAGGCCTTCATGTTTCTATTATTTTTCCCTCCCTGTCCTAAAGTACAAAAGTCCCTGACTGACAATTTCCTTGAAGCTGCATTTTGTTCCATCTTTGCTTTAAGAAAACAAACCCTTTGACACCCTTCCCCAAATGTGTAGATCAAATTTCCTGTGTGCTGCTTTTTCTTGAGAATCATCCTTTGTGAATGTTTATAAAATTATTTTTCTGTCACTTGTGAAATTAATCAGGATGAAGAGAACTGACCTTGCTTTAGTCCCTATTCATTAACTTTAATTAATTCAATCTGATTTAAGCTTAGTACAATGGAAAGAACAGTATATTTAGTGTTTGAAGGCTTGGGTTTGAGTCCTGCTTTGCTACTTATCATGTGAACAGAGCAGCTAGGTAGCACAAGGAATAGAGCACCAGGCTTAGAATTAGGAAGACTTCTCTTCATGATTTCAAATTTAGCTCTAGATATTTACTAGCTGTCTGACCTTGGGCAAATCACAACTTTGTTTATTTTTTTTTTGGAGAAGAAAATAGCAAACCACTCCAGTTTACCAAGAAAATCCCAAAAGGGGTCAATAAGAGTTAGCAACAACTATAAAATGGCTAAACAATAATCTGCATGAATTAAAGCACTATACTAAAATTCTCCAGGTTTAGATTTTCTAATCTGGGAAATGAGCATTTTTAATTGAATGGCCTTCAAAGTCCCTTTACTCTAAATCTATAATATTTCTATATTTCAATGTATAAAATTAAAGATTTGGCTTAGTTCAATGGTTTTCAAATTATGGTTGAGAAGGACCATAGTGGTCCCTGAGGTCCTTTCAGTGTATCTATGAAATCAAAACTCTTTTTAAATAATAATAATATGATATTTTAGTAATGGTAAATATTTGTATACATTACCCACATAAACAAAAGTGTCTTTGATGGTTTTTTTAGAATGCAAAGAAGTCCTGAAAACAAAAAGTTTGAAATTGACTGATAAAGTGTAAGATACCTTCTGGCTCTAACTTTCTATGATTTTGTCATTCAAATATTCTGAACAATTGTTCATCTTTCCACTTCATTTGAATAAATATGAGGTATAGATTTTTAAAAAGCCTTGAAAATTAACTATTCTAAATCATAATGTTAGATATACACTAAACCCCAGAATGCCTACAAATATTCAAAACATAAAACATCAAAACCAAAAACATAAAACAAAGCAACATATTAAATGAATAACTCTGTAGGAACCTCTACTAATACTTCAAGGATCCATTACTTTTTAATATGACAGAAAAAACTCTGCCATAGGTTATTAATAAATAGCTTTCAACAATTAAGGTAGGTGGGGGAGGGAGAATCACATCTGACAAGCAAATTTCTATGTTGAGGGTCTCCATGTTTTGTAAAGATTGGTCTTCAGACAGCAAACATAGACCTCAAGGATTTTCTGGTTTGTTTGGACCTTTCAGAGTTTGAATCCCAGATAGAACATATAGAACTGAAAGAACATACAGACTCTTTTATGCCATAATAGGACATTAGAGTCAAATTCTAGAGTAGGAATTGGTTCTTTTGAGCCAAATCCAATCTACTACCTTTTTTCATAAGGCTAGCAAGTTAAGAATGATTTTTACATTTTAAAGTATGTTTGTATAAATAAATATTACATAAATAAAATATTATTTAATATTTATTTTTTCTTTACAGTAATGATAAATATAATAATTTGACACATGTGTCATAGTTTGCCAGACCTTTCTCTATAGTATTATTATTCGTGGAAAATCAAGTCATCATATCAAGAATATTAGAAGCATAATTTAGGCTTTTTTCTGCTTATGTGACTTTAAGAAAAGATGTCTATCTTTCGATCATCTCCCAACATAACAGACATACTTTAACCCATATGACTTTTTTCTGTTAGTCACATCTAAATGATCCAACTGCCTTTCCAAAATGAAATATACTTGGAATTAGTCTACAAACACAAAATTCCCACCAAAAAAGGTAATGAAGAAATGTCACTATTTGATTAATTGATGTGAGCTGTGTTGTCTAGTATACATTATTCCCAATCAAACTTTCTTCAGACAATCAATGTGAAGAATATAAGTATTTACCAGACTATACAACTCCAAATGAGTGTTAATAAATAGAAAAATGGAAATTCCCTTGGAAAATCTCTAAGACTTTATAAATTTTAGTCAAGTAAATGGCTGCATGGTAAAATAACTTCTGCATAATTATTTTGAGTAAAAACTTAAAAATAAAGCAATAAATGAATTTATTATTTATTATTTTTAAATAGAGTTCTGAGCATTCTCATTTTAAGTGGTTCTTTTTTTAAAAGTCAAATATTTATGACTCAAAAATATTTTTAAACAATCAAAAATTATTTTGTTCCAAAGGAAAGAAACTTACATATGCTATTCTCTAAGTCTGTGGTCTAGTTAAACCATAAACCCAAGCTTACAAACAAAAAAAATTATATTTTTATCCTTATTCTGATACCTCTATTTAAAAAACTTTGATTTCTTTTCCTTTGTAATTCTCATTTTTAAAGTACAAGTTTCCTAGATAGTCTATTGTTAAATTCACAAGATTCTAACTAATTTCTTCACTTAAGTTGTATTTTAATACATCATTGGAGAATGGACATCACTCAGAGTTTTCAAAGGCTAATACTAGTAGAGTTCAAGGTCCAAATTAATTGGAAGGACTTCAAGTGTGGATCCTTGAAAAGACTGTCTATCAGGTTTTGATTTAGCTAATTTTAGAGAGGCTCATCACCAGAGGTTTAGCTGCCATTTTGGACATAACTTACGGAACCATCTCCTATGGAGATGTGGAGAGAATACCAGATAAAATAGAAGATAATTAAAATACCAGATCTACAAGTTATCCAAATTGTTCTTCACTTCACTACAATATCTTCATATTGTATTTAAAATGCCTCAGTTGCCTAAACTCTCCTTTTTCTACCTGTATCTAGCCAATGCTATCCATTGCACACAAGCCCCATCAATGCTTCATACTTCATGTTGCCATGAATAATAACAAGAGTTATGTATTAGAGGATGATATTATTTACCTCTTTAAGTTATTCAAAACTTTTCATATATAGCAACATGACAAAGATGTGAAATTTTTGCATTATTGGTACTCCTACCAACTCATCAATGGAGATGCATAACCAGTCTATATAATTATATATTATTAGATCAATTTTAGAGAAACCCTATTCAGAGGGGGGAGAGAGACTTGTCTCTAAGCTGAGAGAGCTAATGTCAGAGATAGGATTTAAAACTTGATCTCCCTAATTGAAGTTCAGAATTTTATCCACTACACCCCAGATTCTTAACCTCTCAAATGCACATTGAAAATTGGCTTAAGATTGATTGATGGCTTACATATTTCTCATAAGAGAAAACAAATGAGTGAAAGTTTTCAGTGCCTTTGTCCTATAAGTTTAAAAATCCTATAATTTTGGTGTTTTCCTATTTCAAAATAATAGTTTTCTGTCGTTCAATAGTAAACTACAAGAGGAATTAAACACTGGCATTTTCTACCAGGAATCTAAGTGTTATATGGTAGAAAAACTACTAATACTAATGTAGAGGAACTAGTGTTGAAATCCAGTCTCCAAGATGAACTATTATAACCAGAGGCTCAGGACTGAAGTTCTGGGTTTTATATGGATTAGATTCAATGGGACACAGTGATTCTTTGGTTCAAGCCACCAAAAAACATTTACCCTAAGGACAAAATAATATGGTTTATGATTAGTGCCCTACAGATCACACAGTCACTTTTACAAACTAATAACATCATAGGATGCTAGATTTAGAGTTGGAATGTACCTCAAAAGTGGTTCAGTCCAAAGTTCTGATTTTGGAAATGAAGTAGTCAAGACATAGACAATTTATGTAACTTGCTTAAAGTCACAGGAATATAAGCAGTAATCATATCAAACAAAAAAAAACAGACTATTTAATCTGGAAGAAAATGCAAAATACAAATGAATTCACCTCTGAGTCCATGAACATTCAAAACAATCTTCTTTTCCTTCCCTTTCTGAAGAGTATCTGGATCTCCCAGGGACCCACACAATAATAAACTGTTATATACAAGCCTGAGGGAGTTAAATCAAAGAGAAAAAAGTGGAAGTTGCTAGAAACTCAAGCAATCCAAGCCCATATTGATCACTTTTTCCCCAAGGACTCATACATTCCCCTATAAGTTATAGGCTTATAACTAACATTTCTTGAACTCCCCAAAAGAGGAAAGAAAGAAGTCTCTTATCAGAATTGAAAAACCTATTCTTCTCTATAGATAACTCCCAAAAAATTTCTGATAAGCGCTGTAAATAGGCAGTATCCAAAAAATAAAACCATATAGGTAAATCTGCTACTCATCTATCAAGGACAATTTGGGGGTTCCTGCTGTCCCTGGGGGAAATTAAGCAGCAGAATTATCAAAAATAAATCATGTGGGGGCAGCTAGGTGGCGTAGTGGTTAGAGCACCAGCTCTGAAATCAGGTAGACCTGAGTTCAAATGTGGCCTCAGATATTTAACACCTCCTAGCTATGTGATCCTGGGCAAGTCACTTAACCCCAATTGCCTCAGCAAAATAAATAGATAGATAAATGAATGAATGAATAAGTAAATCATGCATATTTTATAAAGTATAATTCCAGCATTGTTAGCTTAGGAGTTAAAATATAAGAGAATTTCTAAGAGGATCATGGGGGAAAAAAAATCCCTGAAAGAACTTAATGAGAAAGTGTGTCACTGCAGCAGAAGACCCTAACACACTTGAGGTTATATTTACAGGGTCTGCTTTCTAGTAAGTGAATCCCTCATGACTCAAAGCAACCTGTGTGAAATTGAAGGGCTCATTTTCCCATTAAATGAAGATATAGATACCCAGTGATTATTGTTGTTCAGTAATTTCAGTCTTGTGCACCCATTTAGTGTTTTCTTGACAAAGATACTGGGTTGCTTTTTTTTTCTCCAGCTCATTTTACAGAGAAGGAACTGATATAAACAGTTTATTCAGGGTCATACAGCTAATATGTATTTGAACTCAAGAAGATGAGTTTTCCTGATTCCAAATCCAGTGCTCTATGCATTGTGCTACTTAGCTGTCTTTCTGAGTAAAATATTCCAGTTCCATTTTCAAAGACACATTGGGTAAGGATGACTGTAGATGGCCTGGATGCAGTGGAATACTTTGGTCTTTTTAAGTTAAGGTCGTTAACATAGGTCTGTTTGACTGAGGCAATACCCATTCAATAATTAAGGCTAGGTAAGAATTGAGGCAAAGAATGACCTTTTTTAACCTAATCCAAAAAACAACAGCAATAACAAATTCAAGCTGGTAAGGGAAGATCCTCAGGATTTCTGGCCAAAGCAGAAACAACTGCTATTTGCAATCATTCAAAACCTAATATCATTACCACTAGACCCAGATGACTCTAGAGGAGAAAGTGAGGCTACTGATGTACACAGCCCACTTTCACTTAAATCCAACTTATTTGCATATCATGGCATCACCTCCCTCATGTCATGGTCCTCTTTGAGAACTGAGGGCAACCAATAACAATAAGACACATGAAATCTCATTCCCCTCATATTCCCTTCTATAACTTGTTAACATATAACTTTATTTGAGTATTTTGTGCTCAGATGGTAGTCTTAAGGTTGAAAGAAGTCTGCCTCCCATTCCAGAGATAATTGAATTTCTTTGTTGTGATGATGGATGGCTTGTCTAACTCTTTAAGACCAAGGCTGGAAGGTGCTATAAAACAGTATTATGATTCATAAAGCACTAACTTTGTAAACATTTTCACTTTTCAAACTAGTTATTGGAAACTGCATTATATCCCTCACCTCCACATTGGGAAACAGAGGCAGGGTTTCTATACAAATAAACACTTCTGCAGAACATGAAGTGACATAAATCCACAAAATAATATGACTTTGAAGAGAAACAAATTAGAAGAAAAATATGAAAATAATAAGACTAACCTGTATACTCCCCTTGAAGGGAGAACACCAATCTTATTCATAGTCAGAAAAGCAGGCACCTGGATGTCTTAAATAAATATGCACCATGACATTGACTGTGACTAAGTGCAAGCAAAGCACAGGTGGTAATTGTGATTCTCAAGTTACACTTAACTGTACAACACATCACTTAACTGAGAGTTAATTAGATCACAGATATAACACAGCAGCAGATATTTGCCAAACTCCACAATAAACAACTCAGTTATGCTAACCTGGGCATTCTGGTCTCTGTTTAGCACCCAGCTTCACTCCTCCTCTTCAATACACAACACACACACACACACACACATACACACACACAAATGTATAATATTAACAATTGATACAATGCTTTTCTAAGTCTAGAAATCAGCAAAGCAATAAATCAAGTCCCGGTTTATGAAATTTGCTCATTTTAACCATGGTTGAAAACCTGTCAGAGCACTCTTTTATGTACCTAAAAGAATTTTTATGAACATCAACTTTTAAAAACTATTATAAATCTTAAAAGACTTATTGAGATGCTACATTTAAATTTTTAAAAAATAAACAGCATATCACCAGACCATTTGGTATTGACTAAGATATAGACTAGTTGATCAATGGAATAGGTTAGGTTCACAGGACAAAATAATCAATAACTATAACAATCTAGTGTTTGACAAACCCAAAGATCCCAACATTGGGGATAAGAATGCACTATTTGACAAAAACTGCTGGGAAAATTGGAAATTAGTAAAGCAGAAACTAGGCATTGATCCACACTTAACACCATACACCAAGATAAGGTCAAAATGGGTTCATGATCTAGACATAAAGAATGAGATTATAAATAAATTAGAAGAACATAGGATAGTTTAACTCCCAGACTTGTGGAGGAGGAAAGAATTTGTGACCAAAGAAGAACTTGAGACCATAATTGATCACAAAATAGAAAATTTTGATTATATCAAATTAAAAAGTTTTTGTACAAACAAAACTAATGTGGACAGGATTAGAAGGGAAGCAATAAACTGGGAAAACATCTTTACAATTAAAGGTTCTGATAAATGCCTCATTTCCAAAATATATAGAGAATTGCCCCAAATTTATAAGAAATCAAGCCATTCTCCAATTGATAAATGGTCAAAGAATATGAACAGATAGTTTTCAGATGATAATGAAATTGTAACTATTTCTACCCATATGAAAAGGTGTTCTAAATCATTATTGATCAGAGAAATGCAAATAAGACAACTCTGAGATACTAATACATACCTCTCAGATTGGCTAAGATGACAGGAAAAGATAATGACAGATGTTGGAGGAGATGTGGGGAAACTGGAACAGTGATGCATTGTTGGTGGAGTTGTGAATGGATCCAGCCATTCTGGAGAGCAATTTGGAATTATACTCAAAAAGTTATTAAACTGTGTATACCCTTTGATCCAGCAGTGTTTATATCCCAAAGAGATATTAAAGGGAAAGATACCTGCATGTGCAAAAATGTTTATGGCAGCCCTTTTTATAGTGGCTAGAAACTGGAAATTGAGTGGATTCCCATCAATTGGGGAATGGCTGAGTAAATTGTGGTATATGAACATTATGGAATATTATTGTTTTGTAAGAAATGACCAGCAGAATGAATACAGAAAGGTCTGGAGACACTCACATGAACTGATGCTAAGTGAATGAGCAGAACCAAGAGATCATTATGTACTTCAACAACAATACTATATGAGGATCAATTCTGATGAAAGTGGCTCTCTTCAAAAGTGAGAGGATCCAAATCAGTTCCAATTGATCAGTAATGAATAGAACCAGCTACACCCAGTGAAAGAACACTGGTAAATGAGTATGGACCACAACATAACATTTACATTCTTTCTGTGATTGTTTGCTTGCATTTTTGTTTTTTCTTCCCAGGTTATTTTTATCTTCTTTCTAAATCCGATTTTTCTTGTGTAGCAAGACAACTGTATAAATATGTATACATATGTTGTATTTAACATATACTTTAACATATTTAACATGTATGGAATTATCTGCCATCTAGGGGAGGAGGTGGGGAGAAGGAGGGGAAAAATTGGAAGTTTTTGCAAGAGTCAGTGTTGAAAAATTACCCACGCATATGTTTTGTCAATAAAAAGCTATAATAAAAAAATAAACAACATAGAGGGAAAAACGATTAAATTAATTTTGACATTTATAAAGCATTTACTATATGCACATATCCCACACTTGGACCTGTGAGAAATACAAAGACACATAAACTTTAGCTTCTTCCCTCAAATAGCTTATACTCTAACTAAAGACATGCAACAAATTATCTTCTCCTTTGTGTTATTATGTATAAGAATCAACTTAGTGACACAAAAGAATTACCTAGTCCATGTGAAATTTGCCATTCAATATGCAATTGTTAAATGTCTACAACACTTAGGGACTATGCTAAGTGCCAGACATACAAAGACAGGAATAAAAGACTTTCTGGTCTGAAAGGGCTTATATTCTACTAGGAGCATAAAACAATATAAAAGACAATAAAAAGTATATAAAAATGACACTAATTTCAAACAGAAGGAGAGTATTAACAACTAGGGAAAGGAGGTATAGGAAGGGCAGTTGGGGAGGCAGTACAACATTATGAAGTTCCCTTCACTTAGAAGTTGTCATGTTCTTCCAAATGCAAATTTATTAAAGCTTAAAATATCTCAAAATAGGTTTAAGCATAGAGGGAGTATATTTGATTTGGGGATTAGAAATGTAAATAAGAATAATTTGAGCTTTAAAAAACCCAATCATTATAAAGCCCTTAATTATTTAGGTAATTCTCTAATCCCCAGTTAGAAACAGAAATAAAAGCTCTTCCTAACCCATCAATAATCATTTTCCCTAGTCTTCTGAATTTTTCTCTGAAGCATTAACCATATTTAAAACTCCATATAATAGAATCAGAGTTCATTAGAACTAGAAAGGATTTTAAAATTCTATCTCATTTTACAAATAAGAAAACTGAAGCCTTTTTTGTATTGACTTACCAAGATTTTTTCACTGTCATAGCAGCATAATCAAGAATCAACCCAAGACATTTTAACTCCAACTCCAGTGTCCATTCTACTATTGCTTTGTAACCTTAGGGGGCAAGGGTTCATGAACTAAGGTTTGTGTGTGTTTGGGGGTTTTAAAAATATTTTGATAGTGGTATTTCAACATAATTGTTTTCTCTTATAATAACAGCAATAACTATAGCTAGCATTTATAAAATACTTTAAGATTCACAAAGTAATATATGTGTGTGTTATCCTTTGGATTCTAATTATTTAAATTGGGCATAGTGTTACAGGCCCATAATCTCTGCTATCTGGAAGCTGAAGCTCAGGAATTTTGAAGTGCAATGGACTAAACTGATGGGGTCTCTGTACTAAGTCCAGTATCAATATGGTGAGATACTCAGTTGCAGAAGGAAGAATTAACCACCTATGTGGTAAACAGAGCAAGTCAAAACTCCAGTTTCAAGTGGTACAATGGGACCTGGTAGCCACCATATTTTTATTCTTCCAAAAAAGGGAGATATAGTCTACAAAAGACAACAAAATGGCACAACAAAACATTATTTTCAGAAAAGGACCATAGATTGTCAAAATGGTCCATGACATAAAAAATATTAGAGCTCTTGGTCTAGGGTTTACTTTACAGCAGTGTCATATCTTATAGAGGAAAACCAATTAAAGCACATGGCAACCTATACCTGGGCAGCATGGTACCAAAAGACGCATCAGAAATCACATATCATGAGAGCTAATTCAATGAAGAAATATTTCAAAAAGATATCAGAGATCTTTAAGTATATCTATGTCACTCAGAATTGTGATGGAGAAAACAGCTTTCCTTTATTGATTTTAACATATATCTTTATCTGAATCAAATCATCATTTCCCAAAGTAATTCAAACAACCAAGATCTGATCACATCTGTGTCCTAAGATTTACTTCTGAGTGAGGATTCTGGGAAGATGGCAGAGTAGGTCAGAAAATTTCAAGCTATTCATATTTCACCCACAAACAAAACAAAATGGCATTATAGGGGCGAACTTATTCTGGTGAAAAACAAGCAAGACTTGGGGCAGAACAGGGATCATCCTGGCACAACCCCAGAAGCCCTGAATAAAAATTCCAACACTGGGGTTTAACTGGTGTGAAGTGGAAATACCTCCAGTCTAGCTTCACAGAAATAGCAAGTAGAAAACTGGGTTCAGAGACAGTCTGAGCCTAAATAAGAAACAAAAAACATCCTAATTCAACTATGCTGGAGCTACAGTTAGAATTGTACAAGATTTATCAGCAGCTAAAATAAAAAAACTGCATGTTTTAGAATAATATATATCAACAATCAAAATAATTAAGCTTGTGGTCCAAAAAATCATATCCCACAAAGCCAAGCATACATCAAATTTTTTTAAATGGACATTCAATGAACTTATAGATTTTCAGGACTTTTTCTCAACCATACCTGAAATCAATAGAAAATCTAGCATATAGAGCCAACATGATAATTTAATTTCAAGGGAATCAAAGGACAAACTATTTATGTTTTTTACATGAAAATATAAACCATATGTTTAAGATTGACATCAGTAATTAGGTAGTTTAAAAGAAAGAGCTGAATATTTTTCTGACTCTAAAAAGCAAAACTGTCTAGGAAAAGGTAAAAATAGTAATTATTCTGTACAAATGAGGTGCAGAGAAAGAATTGACAGAGGTATTAGATGGGGGAGAAGGACCAGCAGTTCTGAAAACCTACTGACATAGGTAATATTTTAAAGAGGGAATAATACATATTTATACCAGGAAGGAAGGGTATATCCCCCTCCAAAATCTATAAGGAAATGAGGAGGGAAGGAATAGTACAAGATGGGATATAGAAGGTTGTGTAGATTTATAGCAGAGGGACAAGATGTGTTGATTAATGAAAAAGGAATAAAAATGGAAGAAAAGGTACATAGAATAAGGTGGGATACAGAAGCGTATTTAGAAAAGTGGGAGTGGGATAAGGTATATAGATTAATAGGAATGGAGTAAAGAAGGAGGGAAAGGATGGGGGAAGAAGATAAGGATGAAATGAGGTGGGGGTTAAACAATACCAAGGCAAATTAAGGATTGGAATTAAAGTAAAAGAGTTAATAGGAATAGAAAGTAAGAGATAAACACAAATACTATAACAAGGATTACAAGTAGATTATTAGAGGGAAAAAAGTAGGGCTAACAATCATTGATCTCAAAGTCAAATTTAAAGATTCAATCAAGAGCAAAATCTATACTATATTTCAGCCATATTGATATTGTTTTAGATGCATGTCTGTGCATATCTACAAATGCATTTATATGTGTTTTGTGTGTATTATACATGTGGGTATATGTATGTGTACATATATGTGGGTGAGTATGAATGAGAATATATATCTATGCTTAACTATACCCTGCTTGGGAGAGGTGAGGGAATAAAAAGGGGAGAAGAATAAAATAAAAAGTACATAGCAGAAAACAAAAATCTCTACAAGGAAGTAAAGATAGACAGTAATGAATATAATATCCTATTATTATATATGCTTTCTTTAATGGAAATTTTTTGTTATACATTGAGTCTTTTCTAATGCTCTGTTGAGCATATGACATTTTGTTTTGTTTTGTTTGTCTGTATTCCTTTTTCAATTTTGTTTGTTCTTATTTTGTAGTTAGGTGTAAATGAATAATTTTTTAAAAAATATTTACTCCCCTCATTTTTAGACTTGCAACTTGATCATCTTTCAGTCAATATTATTAACTTACACGAAACTGCTAGAATAGTTTTCCAAAAGCACAATTCTGACCACATTACTATCCTATTCAATTCTTAGTGATTCCCTATTATGACTTGGAGTCAATATCATCTCTTCTGGGAATTTAAAGCCCTCTATAACCTCCCTCCAAACTTCTTCCTTTCTACTCTTATTATCAATCACTCTTCTTCAAACATTCTATTATCCAGTTCTGATCTGCTTATTCTCCATACATGACACCATACATTTTCCTTTTCCATGCCATGGTGATGGTTGTCCTCCATGTCTAGAATACACTCCTTCTTGACTCTAGTTCTTAAAATCCCTCATTCTAAGGCTCGTGCTCAAAGACTATTTTGTACATGAATTCTTTCCTGATTTCCCTTCAATGTTGGGACCCCCCTACTAAACTCACCTTATCTCTATACACATATCTCTATATACATGATATCCATATCATGTCAAGAAGCATTTATTAACTACCTATCATATGCCAGGAATTATGCAAAATGATAGCATATTTTGTCTCCCCTGATAAAAACGAAAAGTTTTTGAAAACATAAAATATTCCATTTTTGTCTTTGTGCCTCCAGTAATGCCCACAAATTCCACAAATTCATCACTTTTCCAATTATTTCAATGTATATAGCAAATTTTGGGGAAAAGGAATATCTAGGAAAGAGGAAGACTAGTTGCTTGCAATTTATGAAAAAACAATTTAGGAAAGCAGTTTGGAGGAATTATAGGAAGATTAATTAGGAGGCTTTGGTGATAGTCTTAGAGATCTAGATGGCCTAAAGTATTCTTTAATTTATAGCATTTATTGTTATTTTCACAGTGTTTGTATCACTATTCTGGCACCTATCACATATTACTTATATTTACTTGAATATCCCTATTAGAATATAAAAGCTCCTTGAATATCATTTTGTGTATTCCCCCACAGGACCAAGTACAATGTCTTGCAGAAAATGGGTGCTAAATAGATGTCTACTAAATAAACTTGATAGAAAATCTCCATGGTATGCCACAGAATTGTATATAGAAATTTAGAGATGAAAGTGACCTCATATGTTATCTTCCTAAACCCATACCGGACAAGGAATCTACTCTACAGCATCCCTAATAGTCATCCAGCCTCTATATCTAGATCTCTAGTCTCTTCTGAGAAATTGTCATAAAATAATTTGCTAGAATCTAGTTATATAATGATTAAAGCATCTCCTTGATTTAAGTGTTGTAATTGTCCGTAGAGACAATCAAGTTAATTTGATATGATCTAGTGTTGTAAACCTATGCTGGTTCTTAGTGATAAATTCAGTTTCATACTCCAGAGTTATCCCTTTGACATAGATCTTTGTCCTTGGTGCTAGCCTATTAAATGTTTTAATCAAAGAGTTGGATGAAGATCTCTTTATATTTCCAGATGGCACAAAGCTAAAATTAATGGTAATATCAGTGACAGATGCAAGAGTCAAAGTTATCTTAATAAACTAGATGGAATGCCAAACCAAAACCAACTGTATAAAATTTGAAAAGGATGAATGCAAAGTCTTTCATTTGGTGTTTCAAAAATTAATCAAATAAATATTAAATAGAGATGTGGCTTAATGCAATTCTTACAAAAATGATGTGAGGATAAGGTGATTTTTTTTCAACAGTATTTTATTTTTCCATATATGTAAAGATAGTTTTTAACATTCAGTTTTGTAAAATTTTGTGTTCCAAATTTTTCTTCCTTCCTTCCTTATCTCCCCCCTTCCCCAAGACAGCAAATAATCTGATGTAGGTTAAACGTGTATAATCATTTTAAACAAATTTCCATATTTGTCATGTTGTTCAATAAAAATCAGATCAAAATAGAAAAAATGAGAAAAAAAAAAAAAACAAGCAAACAACAGCAACATTAAAAAAGTGAAAATATTATGCTTCTATCCACATTCAATATCCATAGTTCTCTCTCTGGAAGCAGAAGCCATATTTCCATCCCAAGAGTTGCCTTGAAACACTATTGTTCAAAAGAGCCAAATCCCTCATTGTTGATCATCACAAAATCATATTGTTATGACACAATATTCTTTTGGTCAATATTCTCACTTCACTCAACATCAGTTCACAAGTCTTTCCATGATTTTCAGAAATCAGCCTGCTTCTCATTTCTTATAGAACAATAATATTCTACTACATATTTGGTGGATTTTTCACAAGTCCCATATGACCTTACAGCTCTGTTTTAGTGATCTGAGCTATTTTCATAGGTTTAACTATTCATCTCTATGTAGATGATCCCCAAATTTATATTACCATCAATTTAGGAATGATCCTGGATATTGCTTGTGAAGTCCTTCACTTCAACACTGTGATTGCACAGTAACTAGTTACCTTTATATGTTTTCTGAGGCACATAATCATTCAATTAAGAAATATTTACTAAGCACCACTGTGTTAAGCAGTACACTAAATACCAAGGATACAAAAAAAAAAAAAAAAGCAAAAGATAATCCTTGTCTTCAAGGAATTCATAGTCTAGTGGGAGAAACAATGTGCAAACAATTCTGTACAAACAAAACATGTACAGGATCAATAGGAGATTATCAGTAGCTCAAATCAAAGAGGCTGAGAAAAGGCTTCTTATAGGAGATGAGATGTTAGCTGAAAGTTAAAGAAAGCCAGGAAAAGCAAAAGGCAGAGATGCAGAAAGATACCATTCTAAGCATGAGGGATAGCCAGAGAAAACGTTCTGAAGCATGAGATGGAATATATTGTTCAATGCATAGCAAGAAGCCCAGAGTGACTGAATAGCAGAGACTTTGAGGGGTGTAAGGAAATTTCAGAGAAATTAAGTGACTCAACTATGGTCATTAGAGTATTTTCAAAGATAGGATTTAAATACAGGTTTTCCTGACTTGAAGCCAAGTACCCTATCCACACCACCACATACCTTTTTGTTATTCAGTTCTAATTTCTTGCCCTAAATTCTGGTGCCATAGCTCCCTACTTGACATTTTTCCTTTGATGTTTTGCTAACACCCCTCAACCCAGCAAAATAACAAAATTTTTACCCTAATTCTGTAGTCTCTCCTGACATCCACATTCCTGTTGGTGGTATCACTACCATCAACACCATTATTGCCCAGTTCAAAACCTTGAAGATATGTGATTCTTCCTGGTCCCTCACTCTCCCTTCTATCCTATAAATATTAAAGAGGAGATCCTATTTAATGTGAATGAAACATATGCATTATGATGACATGTGATAGAAATGTTAAATGTCTTTCAACATTGTTTAGGTGCCAGTAAGGCAATGATGTCAAACTCTAGTAGAAACAGGAATGTTAAGCCATATAAAAGAATTTCTAGGAGTCACATACTGACTTTGAAAATCATAAATTTCTATTATCTGTGTTTTATTGTATTTTATATATTTTCTTAAATATTTCTTACTTATATTTTAATCTTATTTAAACTGCATTCTGGAGAATTATAGGCTAAAATGCAGCCAGGACATTGAGGAGAACATTGGGACCTATCCATCAGGTTGACTTCATTCTCACTACATGACCTGCCTATCTCCTTTTTTTCATGAGAAACAATTATCTGATATCTTTTACACCATAAACAACATGGCACTATGAATAGAAGATTGACCTTGGAGTCAATATGGAGATCATATGAATATGATCTATCTTTGACATATAACTAATGATTGATCTATGGACATCTCTAAACTTTTCAGTATCTCTAAGCTATTTCCTGAGACTATAAATTACAGATGAATTGTTCATCTATATTAATGGGATAAATTCCTCTAGTAGAAATTTCACATACAAATGAAATCACAAGTCCAGATATCCTTCATCCCCCTCACATTTTTTTAAACTGCTTCTCCTATGCAATTTTTCACTGGTAATAAGTCAACTTACTCATCCCCATGGTACATCCGTTCAGTTAGTCTTCAGGTGATTTGCAACTTTATTTTTTAAAATACCGATAAACTTAAATACTGATATGTAGAAAAAAGATTATCAAAGACTTATAAAGGAACATTTGTAACCCTCTTAAGACTTTTAAAGATTATTTCTTTGGAAAACTTTTAAATAGATTTTACATTCAACCTTAAACATTCTTCTCTTTGACTATCAGGAGTTATTGGATAATGGATAGCAAACAAAAAAGTGGTGTGTGTGGGTATGTGTATATATGTGTTCATATGTGTGTGTTGTGGCAAAGATTTTGTGGGGAATAATCATACGCATACAAGTGAAGGCCAAGAAACTAAAATAATCAAGAAGATGGACACAGAGATCCATACGAACAACTAAAAAGGAAGAAAAATGTGAGCCATCAAGAAGCAAAAACCATGTAATCGCACTTGTAGACAAAATCATATGCAAACAGTGAGAAAACTTTCTTTGTTGTTGCTGATTGCTTTTTCATAGGAGGTGAATTTCTTTTTTTCTTTTTTATGTTTTTTAATTTTATTAAAGCTTTTTTATTTACAAAACATATATATGGGTAATTTTTTCAACATTGACCTTTGCAAAGCCTTCTGTTTCAAATTTTCCCCTCCTTCCCTCTACTCCCTCCCCTAGATGGCAGATACATGTTAAATATGTTAAATATGTTAAAATAGATGTTAATTCTAATATATGTTAGACATATTTATACAGTTATCTTGTTGCACAAAAAAAATCGGATCAAGAAGGAAAAAAAACTGAGAAAGAAAACAACATGCAAGCAAACAACAACAGAAAGTGAGAATGCTATGTTGTAGTCCACACTCAACATGTAGTAGAGAGTTCCTATGGTCCCCTCTCTGGGTGTAGATGGCTCTCTTCATCACTGAACAATTGGTTTGTTTGAATCATTTCATTGTTGAAGAGAGCCACATCCATCAGAGTTAATCATTGTATAATCTTGTTACTGTATATAATGATCTCCTGGTTCTGCTCATTTCACTTAGCATTAGTTCATGCAAGTCTCTCCAGTCCTTTCTGAAATCATCCTGCTGATTGTTTCTTATAGAACAATAATATTCCATAACATTCATATATCACAATTTATTCAGCCATTTTCCAATTAATGGGCATCCATTCATTTTCCAGTTTCTTGCCACTACAAACAGGGTTGCCACAAACATTTTTGCACATGTGGATCCCTTCTAAGAAAATTTTCAATGCAATCAAATCAGTGGATCTAGTCAATACACATGACTTGATTATTTGTTGATTTTTCTCCTGTGCTTTAGAATTTTTCTAAAGTAACACTTAGAAAAATAGAGCCTAGTGTTGCAGATGCAATGATCCAATATTTCTAATATCAGATTGTATAATTCTTCTGCTATGTTCCATTGTCAGTTAAAATTCAGGATATCAAAAGCTGAATTTAGAATATTCCTTTCATTTCTCTCATACTGACCTCTCACATCTAGACTATTACAATAACCTTTTAACTACTTCTCCCCTTTTCAATATTTATGCATACTAACAAAAGATTAATTTTCTTAAATTTTCATAACATCAGTACTTTTTCACATACATAAACATATACATAACACACACACACACACACACACACACACACATTCAGAGTATGCATCCATCTAAATGACTTCCCGGTTCCTAGAGAATGAAATTCCTGATTTACCACGGCATTCAAAATTTCCCATATTATTAAACTTAATCTATTTTTTCAACTTTATTTCCCACTTCTTTATTATGCCCCTAAATACATCAAGAAAATGGTTATCTGCATAACTATGCTAAGGACATTGCAAACTTAAAATTCCTTTCTAGACGGTCAACCAGCCTATCTGCTAAAATATCAAGACTCAGTTGACTAATACCTCCATCTTTTATATTCCTATGACCTGCCACCCACTCAGGTGGTACTTATCTCTTTGTGTATCATTTGGGATTTTCAGACCCTTCTTTAACAAAGCAAGCAGGTTTAATCTTTAGATCTCTCTAATAAACTAAGCACTTCATGCTTAGAGAATAGACCCTAAATTTGGTTCATCTTTAGCTTTTCCCTAAAGCAACACACTCTCATTAAACATTTGGGCATGGAATAACAGAAAAAAGACTCACTTCAAAACCCAGGGGCAAAGGAATAGGGCTATTCCTCCCTATAGGGATATTTCTTCCCCATCTATGTCCATGGTAACAAACTCATAAGACCAAAAGAGAAGTTCTCAGTAGTATAAGTTGAATTGGATTTCTCAGTGAGAGCAGCATCCATGTCTTCCCTCTTTGTCTGCTTTCTCTGAAAGTAGAACAATTTGCTCATCGGCTTACTCTGGTATCTGTCGTGCTACATCCATCTGCTGTCATGCAGAATCCAATGTAATTCTACACTATACATAACAGTGACAGAAACTTGTGGTCCCTAACTAGACTCAGGAAAGCCTCCCTAATAGGTAATTACTTATCCAAATCCACATTCCTAATAATTAGTATAAGCCAGTAGAATCTAATCATGACCCTTCTTGCTGAAAACCTTGCCCCTGAGCCACAAGATCCACACATTATTGAAAAAGGCTTCTTGATTCCCTCCATTATGTGAACCTCTTCCATATCATATTCTGCATTATTACATCTCTTGTATGGCTGTCACTTCATATATGTAAACCTTATCTTCTTAACTACAAGTTATTTGAAGACAGGAACATTTCTTATTCTTTTTAGAATCTTCTACAATGTACATTAATAGATACTCATTAAAATTCATTGGATGAGTGGTCCAACAAAGGAGCAAAAATATAATTATTTATACAATCAAGAATGGGACAAAGTAGATACATACAATCTTGGGTTTAACTCCCTTTTTGTTTTCAGCTATTATTTTAATAGAACAATATCTATCCTAAACAAGAAAGGTTGGTTTTGACCTCTGATTTCACTGATGTGAGGGATCTTCATGAGGAAACTGCATTTACCAATGCTATCAGCAATTACATTGCAATTTATCATTTTAGAGATTTGCCTGGCACCCTGAAAGATTAAATGACTTTGTCCATGATAATCACACTGTGGTATGTTTGGGAAAGAACCTGAACCCATATTTTCCTAACTATAAGATAGCCTTTTGTCTTATACTCCATAATGTCTCTCATCAGAAAGTTTAAAAAAATAGGAATGAGAGTATCAGAAAGCTATGCTACAGATCTCAGAATCTGAGAACTCTCCTTTAATCTAGGATGCTGTATTGAAAAACAAATACAATAACAATAATAACTATAAATAAATATTTATATAATTTTCTATGTGCCAATAACTGTGCTAAATATCTTACAATTATAATTCTAATGCCAGGAATAGAACTAGAAGATAATCTGGGTTGTGGTGAGAGAGAAGAAAATAAATTTCCCCAAAGGGATCCTGTGTAACTCCTAAAATAAAGCACACAGGCCCTGAAAGGTAAGGGAGGTTAAGACCTTTCCCTGTCTAATTAGACCATCCTAGAACTACAGCTGAGGCTCACCAGCCCTACTTGAATGTGTCATTGCCATTTCTGTGTAAGAACTACACTCTCCTGCTAATAATGTGCCCTGACCACACTTTTAATTAAATACAATGTGTAGAATGTACTGAGAAAGGGAAATAGGAGTGAGAAGCAGCTGGTTAGCTTTTTCCCTCCACACACCCAAAGGGATAACCTTTGTGAAAGCCCTAAAAGGGAAATGTGCTTTTCTAACAGTGTCAGTGACTTTTATATAAACTTATTTTGAGAGGCCATAGAAGTAAAAATAAAGCGACTACTCCAACCATTTCTGAGTTTGTCTGGAGACTGATTTTGAAAACTTAACATCCAGCCTCTGTTTTTCCATCATTCATCTGAACTAACGGGAGATTCAGCTCGCTCTTTGGTTCTCAATAATGTGGCGATCATACAGTCAACAAGTAATCATAAAGCATCATTCTATACTGAGCACTGTCCCAGGAGCTGGTGATACAAAGAAAGGAGAGGGGGAGATTATAATCTCTACTCTCAAGGAGTTTATATTCTAATGGGGGAGAAAACATGCAAGTAACAGGACATGCAAGATTAGATAGATAATGAGACAGAGATAGAGACAGAGACAAAGACAGAGAAAGAGAGAGAGAGAGAGAGAGAGAGAGAGAGAGAGAGAGAGAGAGAGAGAGAGAGAGAAGAAGAAATCTTGGGAGGGAAGGCACTGAGGGGATGGTGATAAAGGAAGACCAAGGAAATTCACCTGCAGAAAGTAGGACGTGAGTTCAATCTTTAAAAAAGCTACGAAAGCCAAGAAGTGCAGGTGAGGACAGGTTACATTCCAAATATAGGGGGAAGTCAGTAAGAAGACACAGTCATGGAAGTGAAAAGTATAAAGGTAATGCCTTTTCCAACATGAATAAAAATGTGTTTATTAGAATATTATTGGCACAATAATTTGAGTGATATTAATTATGTGTAGAATAATCATGCAGGTTAGAAAAGAACAGGAACAAAAATCTTTGATGAAATGATCAGAGAATAAAAGGGACAAGGAGAAGAGGAAGTTGTCAGCATAATGGTCCCAAACTGCATCATTCCTTGTTCTTTCACCCAATTTCCAAGAGATTATGTGGTCTTTGGTGAGGGAACCAGCCTGATTGAAAGGCTATCTAGATGGCAATTTATGAAATCAAAATAGTAGCTACATTTGCAATCTCACTGTGGATTCTCTGAGTGAGATATAGCAAAACTTCTTAAGCTGCAGGTCACAACCCCATGTGGGGTTGTATAACTGAATGTGGGAGTCTTGAAAAATTCGGCAACAGCAAAAAGTATCAAATATTCTGCCAAGATTTAATTCGTTATGTAAAAATGAACAAGCACATCCATCTCATTAAGATGCAAATTTGATTCATCTTTAATAAATGGTAAAATTATATGTGTTTAAAAGAATTGTTTTAAAATAAATGTCCTTATTATCAGTAAATGTTTGTTTTGAATACCTGTTTCACATGCCTATATACATGTGGTCACATAAGGTTTCTCAGGGTTATGAGTGAAAAACTTTAAGAAGTGCTGAGATATAAACACTTAAAAAGTTTCTGAAATTATATTTGGGTGATTACAATAAGTTTAACCAATATTTTTAAACTATCTTATCATTATTAAACTATTAGTAGAAATATGGAAGAATGCACTCTACTTGTCAAGAGATATAAAAGTGGTTATCAGAATCCAATCATTTCTTTCTAAAGCTATTGTTTCCTCCCCACAATTTCCTTAAGAGATTTCATTTATGCCAATATACTCTCCTGAAGACTGAAGGAAGAGAGAAACAAGATGATGTAGTGGTTGAAATCAGTCTAACTTTCCTCCACAAATTTCCTTTATATAGATCTGGAAAAATTAAGTCTTGATGGGGAAATCTGGAAAAAGACACAAGTCTTTTGGCTTAAGAGACAAACAGTAAAATCTGCAGACAGTGGGAATAGAGTCTGTGTAGAAGCACATCACATACTCAAAGCATGGCTGTACACCAGGGTGAGAGCAAGACTCATATCTGTGTTCTACCAAACCCATACTTTAGTCTTACCAAGGAAATAGTTGTTAACTGGTGGCTTTATTGCCCACTGCCTAGTTTTATGTCATAGACCCAGTCACAGGGGAGGCCATGAGCAGAATACTAAGAAAGGAAGTTCTGTTCAGAAGCAAGCATCAGCAGCAGTGTGGCCTGGCCCCCAGGCTTGGTGCACTATCTTATTTCCAGGATATAGCCCACTCTGTAGAGAAATATCATGGTAGGAATCCCACACCAAAAGAGAACTTAGAATTCTGTCAATCTGAACCAACAGAGCTTTCCAGCTAGCTGATAGGGGCTAAAACCAAAAGCAGTCTATTAGACCTAAATCCAGATCAAGAACTTGCAGAGCTCTAACCAGGGAAGCAACAATCAGATTTTGCCCTGGATCAGACCTGTCTGAAAGCACTCACAAGTTGCAGGTTTTCAGCCTGTCCCTGAGATCCTAGAATAATACAACATTCAATACCCTAAGAAAGAAGCAAGAACATCAGCTTAAACCTTCCTCTAGAAATGCTTCAGTCTTTCCCTAACATCAAATTCAAACTTATAAAGGCAACCAGAAGAATTAACAAACAAAAAGTTCATCCTAAAGAGCTTTTATGGTAACATGGAAATTCAATATACAAACCAAAAAGGAGGAAATGAAAAGAAAGTTAACTGTTTGCCATAAGGGATAGGAAACCTTGCTCAACCAAAAAACTTTCTGAAAATTAGAATGAGCCAAATAGAAGCTGACTAACTTCATGAGACAATAAGAAATAACAGGATAAATTCAAAAGACTAAAAAAAATAGTAAAGAAAAACTGACCTGGAAAATAGAGGAGAAAAAAAATGTTCAAATCATTGAATTATCCAAACACGGTGACGTCAAAAAACCCAACACCTACAAAATCTATTACAAGAAATCTTAAATCTTAAAATAAAACTCTTAGAACCAAAGGACAAAGTAGAAATATAAAGGCATTGCCTGAGTGAAACTCCCAAATGAAAATTCCCAGGAACATTATAGCTAGAATGCAGAATTTCTAGGTCAAAGAAAACTGCCACAGGCAGACAAGAAAGAATTGAAGTATCAAGGCACCATGGTCAGGATCAAACATAAGTTAGCAGCCACCACTATAAAGGAGTCACGAACTTGGAATACAATATTCCAGAAGGCAAATGATATGAGCTTGAAGCCAAGAATAACTTATCTAGCAAAATTTAATATAATGCTACAGGGAGAAAATAGATTATTAATGAAATAAAAAACTTTTAAATATTCCTGATGAAAAAGCTAGAGCTGCATAAAAATTATCAAGTTCAAAGCAAGAATTCAGAGAAGCACAAATAAGAAAACACAAATGAAAATGATAAAGGGTTAAACAAAAGCCAATTGCTTGCATTTGTATAAGGGTAGATGATACATGTCCTCTTGGAACTCTATCATTATCAGGAGTCAGTAAGGGAATCCAATTAGATAAGATCTGAGAATAGTTCTATTATATCAGTAGTTCTCAAAGTATTGTCTAGAGAATCCTGGGGATCTCTGAAATCCTTTTAGGATTTCAAATTCAAAAACAGCTTTTATTTCCAATATGGTAAACGTCTATAAATATAACCCAGATAAACAAAAACACTTTAATAGGATAAAGATACTGAAAACAAAAGTTTGAGAACCACTGTGTTATATCTTGATGATCTTAAGGGAGAAAATGGAAATAGAGGAAAAGAAGAGTACAGTCTGGGAGGAAAAGGGCAGGAAAAAATATTTAACATACATATACATCTATACAAACAAGTTGGAAGAGAGGTTAAAGTAGCTGACACTTGAACTTCGTTCACTCAAATTGAATTGATTAAAAGAAGGAAAAATACACACATATATCCACAATATTAGTTATAGAAATACATTTCACTCAACAGAGAAAAATAATGGAAAGGAGAAAGGGGGAGAAAGAATTTGAGGGAAGCTAAATTAAAAGGATTAGTTCTAAGAAAACAAACCCTAAGAATGTACGATGTGTAGCTTTTTGAGGTGACAAAGAATGCGAATCTAAAGGAGTGACCTTAAACTGGGGGTAAAGGAACAAATTATATTATATAAATGTAATGGCATATTATTGTGCAGTTTAATTACAACTTAATTGTTATAATAATACAACAAACTTGAATCCTGAGGACTATGAAACAATGTTACACACCTTGTGATACAGTGGTAAAGGATTCAAAATGAAGAATGAGGAAAAAAATGTTTTTGGACATAGCCAATGTAGAAGTGTGTTTTTACTGAATACATGTTTGTGATGTTTTATTTTTCTCATATTCTCATTATGGAAGAGGAGTTGGGTAGGAGAGTAAAATGGTGAATTTTGATTGATTAAAATAAATAATTTTTAAAAAATAAATAAAATAAAAACTCACCTTCCATGTAATTTTCTGCACCAAAGTGCCTCTCCCTATCCACCATTTTTCTATGAGCATTATTTATCCAAGGCAACTAAATAGCACAGGATATGGAATACCAATCCTGGAGTCAGAAAGACTAATCTTCCTGATTTCAAATCCAGTCTCAGACACTAGCTACGTGATTCTGAGCAAGTCACTTAACTGTTTTTGTCTAAGTTTCCTTATCTGTCAAATTATCTGCAAAAGGAAATGGTAAATCATTCCAGTATTTTTGCCAAGAAAACCCGAAATGAGGTCACAAAGAATCAGACTTGACTAAATGAATAAACAAGAAAATCATTTATCCACATTTAGAATAAAAGTTCCTTGAGCAGAGGGACTGTTTGTTTTTATATTGGTATCCCAGTTCTTGGCACAGTGCTTGGTATATAGTACATGCTTTATATATATACATATATATATATATTTTCATCCATGCATGCATCCAGGGAAGAGAAGATTGAACTTAATTTTATTTTTAAGATTTCTGAACTTTTAAAATATCTTTAAATGGGTATATAGAGTTTCTTCCCCTAAGAAAGCATTATAAGTATCTTTTCCCTCAACATGTACATAATGTCCTAAGATTAAGACTCATTTATTCAAATGTCAAAATGTTTGATCTTATTTTCCTTAACTATAGGGGAAAGGTAGAAACTTTTTTTTTCTTCTGTGTATAAAATTCCCAGTTTGGAAACAGAACAGAACTTCTGCTTCTACCCAGGTTGTATTCCTGAGTCTCTAGCACTTTTTCTACCATACTCCTGCAACCTCCTCAACCCGAAAGCTTGCTGCAGTTTTGGACTTCATACATTAAAAGCTGAAACCTCCACTCCTGGAACCTCTCTCTTTGTTTGGATATTTCCTCTAGAATCATCTTTTAAAGTAGATGGTCATCAAGAACAGACACATCTTTATTTCTCTCCAGACTGCATTCCTTATTCCACTAAATTTTCTTTCCATGTCCTCAGACCAGGGTACAATCATGCCTCCCCTTTTAGCTTCTTTTTTATGTCTTGACTTTCCTATTAGAATGTAAGCTCTTTGAAGACAAGGACTATCTTTTTCATCCTTGTATTTGTATTTCCATAGTGAAAGCCATTACTAAATGCTTGTAGACTCATTGACCTAACCATCCCCAATGCAGAAAGGTGCCCCATACCCCCCAACTCCAACTTACAAAGTCACCAAGTCTTTAAAATAGAATTTTATGTGGAATGTTTTAGCTATGTTAGAAAATTAAATATTTTACATAACAGGGAAAAGACTTAAAAACCAACAAAAATTACAGGACACCTGATGAATTAAAAGCTACTGGGAAAGTCATAGATTAACAATGCCTAGAATATTATATTTATATATATATATATATTTATATATATACATATATGTATATATATATATATGTGTGTGTATATATATATATATATATATATATATATATATATATATATATATCAGGTAGAAATGTCAGTATCACTATAGTTGCCTAAAAAAAGTTTTCCCAAAATTTTGTATTCAGAAATTCCATCCACTCTCAGCAGTTTGTCATCTAGCTCAGGCAAAAGGATATATATATATATATACATCTTCAAAGCACATAGGAGAACTGCTGGACAGAGCATTTGCCCACCATCAAATAGATATTGGTTGTTATGAGAATGAAATTATCGTGGAATGTGGTAGCAAGACCATCAAGAGTCTTACCAGTAATAATAACAAGAATGTTTAAATTTCCAGAAGAGATTTATGATATATTTACTGATCACTATTTCCCAGACATCCAAGAAAATGTTTTCATTATTGTAGTATTCTCTCTAAAATGTAATGTCCTTTGTTGAGGTTTTCTTGGGGTCTCTGGGAGCAGCCTTCGTTTCGTTCAGTAATCAACATACAAGTAGCCAGGAGTTAAAATCCAAATCCTTTATTGTCTCCTTCAAAGTTCTATCTCCTTCACTTGGGGCTCAGCTAGTTTTCTGGGGGCCTTCTGGAGTCTTGGTTTCAGCGGGGAAGCAAAGGAAGGGAGCCTGCCACCAAGGTGGTGTAAGATGGGATGAATCTGTCTGAGTTCAAAGGCTTGGGCTTGTGCTCCAGCCCTTACCCTCCAGCCTACTGTCTGTCTTTGAATCTTTCCGAATCTCAAGGGTTTGTGCTTCAGCCTCCAGCCACAACAAAGGTGGAAGATGAAATGAATTGTCTCAGCCTCAGAGGCTTCTAGTGCGTTTGTCTCTTTCTGACCCTGAGAGTTTCTAGCTTATATGCTCCACACTGAGTACACACCAATCATTATATCACTAGGAAACCAATATTTGTTGTGGGATTAAATCAATGCTAAACTAGATTTAACCATTGTCTCTTCAATTCCACTTAGTACCTTGTTTCAAGTTCTGGACCATAACATCTTGTAGGATTAAATCAATCATACTGAACCATGCTGAATGAGATAACTATTGTCTCTATCAATTCCGCTGACTTAGTACCTTGTAAGAATCCTTTGTTTCAAGTTCAGAGTTCTGGCCCATTAACAATGTTATTTCATTGAAAATTATTTACTGAAGTACTTTTACGTTCTGTGATTTGAAAAAATTTTGACGCTTCTTGCTCCAATAATAGAATACAAAATCCTTGACTCTAAGAGGTTTATGATTTTGTAGGAGACTTCAGACTATATAAAACTGAATAGAAGAATATTGAGAGCTAGTTGGGGGTGTATTGGTAAATGCTTAACAACCGGCTCTCTGAAAACAAATAAGTATACTTTGTTATTAACATTTTCTCCATTACTTTCTTAAGTCTAGACAATCAAAAAAATTTAAATTAAGCCCTGATTTATAGCATTTTGCCAATTAAGATTATGCATTCACAATTAAAATATAACAATAGGTTCTCACAGGCTTAGTATGAGTCAGCTCTAACAATCAATAAATCAATCAATAAACATTTATCAAGCACCTGCCATGTGCCAAGCATCTTTGTATCTGGTGCTAATGACAATGAATACTACTATCATCATAAAATGTTAGAGGTAGAAAGTTCTGTTGAATCCATATGTACTGAGTCCCAATGCCTTTCTACTCATTTAGTGCATGATCACCAAATACTCAGAAATTTAAGAAGCATTATGTCAATCTTCAGTGCCTTTGAAGGAACCTAAACACAGGGTCTGGGCAAAACTATAAATTTAAAATTCGGAAAATGGAAAAGCAGCAGGTAAAAGATAGCAAAATATGTCATTTTGAAATGTATTCTCTGTTGGATGTGTGTGTGTGTGTGTGTGTGTGTGTGTGTGTGCGCACATCACCCTGGCAACAAGCCCATTAGGCATAGTTCTATGGCTTTTGGATACTTCAACATTAATAGATTATGAGACTAAAATTAGAGTTTGCAGTACAGAATTTTGAAACTCATTCAATGTACAATCAAGTAAATCATGTATGACTTGTGTCTTACAGCAAGTTCATGAAGCATCATGGACCAAAAAAGGATGAGTGAGTAAAGGTGATTGCTCTGCCTCTCTTAATATCTTAGAACTATTAAGAAGTCTAACCCACTCTGAAATAAAACTAAAAGGGGTATTTCATTAGCTGATTTTAAGATTATAATTATCTATATTACTTCTGTTCCCATTTCTGTAGAAAAAGTAGGAAAAACCAATGTATAAATGACTCTTAACATACAAGCTAAGTGACAGGATCTGTTGGACACAAAAAGTCCTATGCCACAGAGTATTGGACCAGTAAATGGTATAATCTGGTCTTCTGTAAAGATTTCAAATGCAACTGGCATAGGACAAGACCAGATGTCTTAGGTTCCCCTTTTAAAATTCATATCTAGTAAGGCAAAAGAGATCACCTTCTAAGGGAAAATTTGCTGGACCAACAATCTAGTTCTCATCACATCTTTCTTGCATTATTGCAATAAATCTTCCTAATCAGCCTCTAACCTTTCTGCGCCCAGCCTTCCCTTCTCCTATCTCCCTTCCACACAGCTTCCAAATTGACATTTCTAATGCAAGGGTCTGAAAGTTATATCCTACCTCAAAAGTTATATACCTATCTTTAGTGACAGGGATTTTCATGGACCCTTTGGCAGACTCCTCAGAGTAATGTTTTTAACTGCATGAAACAAAACATATCTTACAAAAGAACCAAACATGTCTGCTCAGTGAGATAGAAGGGAGAAAAAGAACAGGGAGAAAGAGAAGTGATGAAGACATTTGGGGATAAGAGATTCATAACAAAGATTTTTCTAAGATAAGCATCATCAGGCAGGAGTAAGGAAGATGTGTGTTTCTTTAATAACTTCTGCTGTTCTTTCAGTTAGAATCAATGAATGAGTCTGTACTTTTGTGTTATTGTCTCATTAACAGGTAAACACATATTACAAAGCTTACTATACATAATGAATCTTTAACTAAGCCATTTGATCCTTTCTCACACCCAATTATATATAACCCATGGTTGAGGACTAGAAGGGATTCTAGATGTTATTGGGTCCTATCTTCTCATTTTGCAAATTAGCAAACTGAGAAGAGCTCATCCAAGATCACCAGAGCCAGGCTACAAAATCCAGGTTCTCAGACATCCAAACCCAAAGCTCTTTCTTTTTGCAGCTATTACTTTTTAATCATGTCCAATTCTTCATGACCTCATTTACAGATTTCATGGAAAGATACCAGGATGATTTGCCATTTCCTTCTCCAGATCACTTTACAGATGAGGAAACTGAGGCAAGTGGGTTCACACAGCTACTAAATCTTGAGACAAGACTTTAATTCAGGAAGATGAGGCTTCTTGATTTTAGGTCTGGTGCTCAAAGGGCAGATCCTTTTTTCTTCTTTATCAATGCTGCCTCCTTTTTTTCTGCAATTATCCAATATCTTTAGTGTTCATCTGTAACCATGTTTCCCTACTCCTCTTTCTTTTCCTATCTGTTCTTCCTCTTGGCCCATACTTCATCTCCTCTGGGTCAAGGTTTCCCTGCCTTCCCAATGACAATTGGGAAAACAAATAAAGTCATTATACTCATCAATACATGAGAATCTGTAAGAAATAATCATCTTCTTCACCTATTCCTAGTTTCTACGCCACATTATTACAAGAACTTTATGGAAATAACAGATAAATATCTTGTCAATTATATTTCAACATTTTAAAGATCAATGATTTTTAAGTGTGAGTTTTCCCTTTATCAATGTTGATTCCCAAACCTCGTATCTCTACCCATTGAGATATAGTTTTTGTGAATTTCTACAATGAAAAATGAATATGTCACCCTGCACTCAGCATCAGGAATTGTTCATTCCATAAGTATCAAACTCAAAATGTCCAAAGAACTCACTAAACTTTAACTGAAAATTTTGTCGGGGAAATGATCTTTCCATTTACTATCCTTTTGAATTTGGTTTTGAAATCTATAAGTCTTTTCATTCTCCCTCACGTCTAGTCAGGTGCCATATCTGGCAGAAATTACCTCCATTAAATATTCTGTATTTTGTCTTTTCTCTTCACTAATGTGGCCACCACATTATCTTGGGTCCTTAATACCTTTTACCATCACTACAGCAATAGCACTTCCTAATCTCTTTCTGACTTCTCTGCATTGAGGCTCCCTCTATCCAATCTAGCTTCCACACAGCTTCTAAATTGATATTCCTAATGCATGGGTCTAACCATATTATATCATACCTAAAGAAGTGTTAGTAGCTCCCTCTTACCTCTCAGACAGAGATTCTGAACTTTTTGTCCATCATGGATCCCCTTGACGGTCTGGTGAAGGGATTCTTGACCCCTTCCCATTAAAGTGCATAAAATAAAATACATAGCTTAAAAAAGAAATCAATTACTTTGAAATTAAATGGCAATTTTTTTCCTGTCCAAGTATACAGACTCCTTGAAATCTTTCTATGGGGTTCATGGATCCTGAATCAAGAACCACTGCCTCAGATTAAATTTTATTTAATGCTTAAATTTGCTCATAATTTGACTCCAGCTTACCTTTCCAGACTTATCACACATTATCCTTTTCCATTACTACATTCCAACTAAACTGGCCTATTTGCAAATTCTGTCTTATGCTTCTATTCCTTCACATAGGCTTTACATGGGGACATTCTTTATTGAAAAAACTCTTCCTCCCGCTGTCTTTCTCATGCAGTTCTTGACTCCTTACAGAGGCCAGAGGAAATGCCACCTTCTATAGGAAGCATATTTTTATCCCTTTACTGTTAGTGCCTCCTACCTCCATTCTGAAATTTACTATGTATTTACTACAGAAAAAGACTGGCTTTTGCCTCTTATATCCCCAGCACTCAGCAGTATTTGGCAAAGAGTATGTACTTAATAAATGTTTAAAGATTGATAGAATGCACCTACTTTTTATATTTAATTTTCTATGTATATTTTGTCTTCCTTGTCCCCCCAACCCTACACAATAGAATATAAACTCTTTGAAGGCAGGGATGTAAGTCTATACAGCGCTCCTTTGCACACAATTGGATTGTATGTTTTTGTGGTTTCCTAGAACCACATACACAATGTAATAGATAGTTATTGTACTTGGAATCATGAACATAGGGTTGTAAATCCTACCTCAAACACTAATTGGCTGTGTGATTCTGGGAAAGTCAATTAAACTCTCTCAGTTTCAATTTTCTCTTCTGTAAAATGAGGTAGTTAGACTCAAGAGCCTCTTAGAATACTTCCAGCTCTAAATTTAATGTTGATTTTTTAGTCTTTCCATTTCTAATGCCTAGCACACTGCCTGACACACAGTAGGCACTTAATAATGCAATAAATAATAATAATAATTATTATTATTATAGAACAAAATTAACATAGAAACCAGTGTAGAGGATTGTTCTATAATTTTTCTGGCATTATTCTTTTTACTTATTTAATATAATGTGACTATTGACAAAATTGCATTCTAAAGTACCCCCCCCAAAAAAAAACTCTCCTCCCTTAAATAGCTGGCAATCCCTTAACAAACATTAAAGTATTCTAACCACTTCAGATATAAAGCATTTGTCACACCAATTCAATGCAATACTATTGACAATTATTTAATATTTAAGACACATTTGATATTTGATCAGTATGATTGATAATGGTCACAACAATTTACTGACAGCAACACAGGTAGGATAACTATCTTAGAAAAAAAATCTACATGGCATATCAGAAGCCTATTAGAATTAGAAAGCCTATGTTTCAGTCTCAACTCTTCTATTGATTTGGATGACCTTAAACAAATCACTGAAACTTCTTTGAGCCTCAGTTTCCTAATTTATAGAAGGAGTTAATTGTACCAGATGACTCTAAATTTCTTTCCAGTTTGAAATCTGATGATTTTTATTTGTTTGCTCAATTAGAATAATGATTTATTATTTAACTAATTCAATTCTACAAACATTTAAGAAAAATCTTATTTTTAATACATGTCAAGCAGACATAAAGATCAATTAAGAAATAAGGCCATATCTCTGGCCTCATATAGTTCATAATTCAGTAGAAGAAATAAAATTAGGTATAAAAATTGATATAGATTGGAGCACTTTAAATGCAGAAGAGAAATACAAAGTATAAAGAGATTTGAAGTAAGAAATAACTTCTACTAGAAAGATCTGTAACAAAAAATATCTTGTCTCACACCTCAGTCAACACAGTCAATAAGCATTTAGTAAGCGTATATTATTCCCAGTCTCTTCATTTGCATATATGAAGAATTAGAGGTCCAAAGAGTCTCAAAAAGACTAATTCTGTGTCTATGTACCTACATATGTACACTCAGCAGCCATGCTTCCTCTTCCTTCCCTTCATGGTTACCCCCATTTCTAATCAATGCCTTTCCATACCTCTAGTCAAATGGAAGAATCCAATTTAAAGGGAGATTAAAGTGTCTTTTCTTGTTTAGAAATGAGATGATGTGAAGACCATGGATATCAATAAAATACTTTTTTAAAAGCATATGTTTCTGGCTCAAAAAAAAAAATCAACAGCCCAACTGGCTGAGGGAAATAACAACCAACAGTGAGAATATTATAAACACCAAAGATTTATTTTTCAACTAATACCTGAGGATGTTTTGATATTTTGCAAACACTACACCAGATTGTTCTACCAACAATTTTTGCTGAGGAAAAAAAAAGTGATAATTGTCGAACTAGGTTAGGTCATCACATCATGTACTAGGTTTTTGGAATATATTATCTCTATGCTTTTTGTGTCATTTTATTTTTCAGTCTGTATCACCTTTTCTGAAACTTGAAGTTTTCCCTTAGACACATTTCAATTTATCCTGAATACAATCTCTTTCAATTCCTTAGCTATGACTGCTTTTCCTAACATCAGTCACATCTCCATGAAAAAGTTGGCCTCTGAAATGTACAGTACACAAAAGAACTTAAGTTCAAAGTGTAGATAATGCTTTATATGGCACCTAAAATATCTTCTGCTCATACATTTGGGTCATCTAAACTAGACAATTTGAAATTATCTGGTTAAAGTGACATCCTATTGATACCACAAATGCTAAATTTAACTGTATCATTAGAAACTTCATATTTTATAATATGAGGAATGGGGGAGGAGAAAGACACTAATTAATTTCCTTTCAATGGCTATAAAGAAAAAATATGTCAAAAGCATGACTACTAGAGAAACGACTTTATTTCTGAGGATGCTGGGACCCTGAGCACAGGTCTTCATTGAAGAAAAGCAAGAACTACATTTCTTGAGAAGTTTTGTACCCAATATTTGCTTGATGGGAGAGGCAGAAATAAAATAATATAATGCAATATAATGTAAAGTAATGCAGTTGGGGGAGGGGAAAAGATTTATTTACCTATAACAAAAGAAGAATACTTAACAAAGATATATATTAAGGACATCCCAATTGGATTTAGCTGACTATAATTCTCCTCTCTGAATTGTCCATTGAAGTCTATTGACCAAGCATCAGAATATACCTGGAATACATTGTAGCTCTTTTGTATTCAAATGACCAGAAAAATGATGTATCTATAGCCTGGTCCTTTAGTGCTCTGAGCCTGTCAGATTTGGAAGATATTTTTGAATTTATGTCTCTGCTTTTTTTTTTTTGCAAGGAAATGTAGATTATCATCTTGGCCATCATAGAGACCCTAAACATGCAACATCATAAGACTATTGTCCTCAAATGTTTTCAGGAACTGGATAATTATTTTTGATAGCACTGAGAATATAGAGGTTAAGTACATGAAGTTCCTAATTTTCAAAAGGAGGAAGAGAAAGCTTTCAGCTTTTTGTTAGGATTAGAAAGATATTTTAAAAGGCAACAATCAAAATGGGGCAATGATGGTAGAGTTCACTAAATTAATAAAAATAACAGCTAGCATTAATAGAGTACTTTTAGATTTTCAAAGCCTTTTTGTGGACATTCTCTCATTTTATCCTCACAACAATTCTGTGAGGTGTTTGCTAATTGGCAGGAGAGGAAAGATGCTGAGACAGGTTAAGTGACTTGCCCAAGATCACACAGATAGTGTCTAAGGCTGGATTTTAATTCAGATCTTCCTGATTCTGAGTCCAGTACTCTACACCCAGAGGACTTCCTGACTACCTCGATATGGTTGCCCCTAATGCTATGAGAATAATAAGAACAACCTCCCAGTTACTCAGAATTGTTCTGTTTGATCAAGGAGGTAGAAATAAACCTGTTCAAGAAGAAAGAGATCATCCAGAAGTAATAAGAGACAATTCTTCATGGTCCCAGTCGCCTAAGGTCTAGATTACTGAGCTCAAAAGAGAAAACAATTCTAATTAAGCCTTGTTGAAGAAAACTGGACCAATCCTTCTAAAAAGAGATCATTATAGATCAAGCCCAGAGATACTGGGAACAGGGCAACTGCCCTGGCAGAAAAAGACTTTATTACCATTATAGTAGAAGGCAGCTAGGTGCAACAGGACCCAGAATGCTGACTCTGAAATCAGGAAAACCTAAATTCAAATCCAGCCTCAGACACTTAGTGTGTGATCCTCCACAAGCTGATTAGCTTCTGACTGCTTCCATTTCCTCAGCTGTAAGAGGGAAATCATGACAGCAGCTACCTCACAATGCTGTTGTGAGGATCAAATGAGATAATATTTGTAAAGCACATATCAGGGTCTGGTATAGAGTAAGTGTGTAATAAATGCTGCTTCTCTTCTCTTCCTGTAAGCTAGATGCATTATAGAAAGGGAATTACCCAATGGTTTAATCAGAAGATGTGGTGTTCCAGGACCTGATCCCAGACCTTAAAGAATGTGAATATTTGGACTACCTGCTATCTAGGGAAGGGGGTAGAGGGGAGGAGGGGAAAATTTGGAACAGAAAATTTTGCAAGGGTCAATGTTGAAAAATTACCTATGCATATATCTTGTAAATAAAAAGTTATAATAATAATTTTAAAAAACATTTTCATTACATTAAAAAAAAAGAAAGCTAATATTTCCCTACTGACATTTTCAGAGGTCCTTTCTACCTGATCCATTGGACCCCCATCCAGCAACAGCAGTGACAATGGCAGCATAGCATGTTTCACAATTAATACTAACAGACAATTAGCTTCCAGTTGTTTGGGGATGAATACTTGGAATAATGTAGGGCTTAGTGCTCTGTAGCCTGAATTGAAAGGACCACCCACATTTGGATCATATCAGAGTGAGATGAGTAGCCTGAAAGTCATAGGTGTCAGTGAGAGGATATAGGCTAGGGATGTCCAAAAATGATAAACATTCTGGGATTGAACAGGATAAATTCCATTCTATTCAAAATATCATCAGTGTACTACAAGTAGAAAGCTAAATATTCTGACAATTCTTACAGAACAGAAGTTTACTAGAAGATAGAGAACAGCTATGAGGTAGCTAAATGAAAGTGCATAAAACTGGGGTTGGAGTGAAGAAGGCTCGAGTTCAAATCCAACTTCAAAAACCGCTTATCTTTATGCTTGGCAAATCACTTAAATGCAAACCACTCCAGTATCTTTGCCAAGAAAGCTCCAAATGAGGATATGAAGAGTCAGACATAACTGAAATGACTGAACAACAAAAAATGGCATCTACTTCCCAGGATTATTTTAAAAATAAAAATGAGATAATATCTGTAAAGCATTTTGCAAACTTTAAAGCACCATATAAATTCTAGCTATTATTGGAGATAACTCTAATATTGTTACTTTTTACAGAATTGCGTAACTTCATGTAGCCTCTGTAATGCCATGTTAGTCATATGACTATGCTATATCTATGTTTAAAAAAAGAGATGATGTTCTAAACTGAGCCTTATACGGACCAGTGTCCCGAGTACTAGTTACCCTAGTTTATGATCAACATTGGAATGAAATGAGATAATCATAGGTCACTCAACAGCTAACAGAAGACTTTCACAAAGCACTTACTCTTTATTAAAGATAATGTAATAGGGAAGGGGGAAGAAGATTTATATAATCTTAACAAAAGCAGAATATTCAACAAGGATATGCATTAAGGATATCAGAAATTGATTTAACTGAGTAAAATTCCCCAGTCATAGTGGCCCATCATAGTGGCCCATTGTGGTCCATCAGCCAAGTAGCTAAATCAACATAAAGCTCCTGGTGGCTTTTTGTATTCGGAGGATCAGGAAGTGATATCAATAGCCTCATCCTTCAGTCCTCCAAGGATTCTTTCAATGCCTATTAAAGAAAAGCTAGCCTAACTTACACTATAAATGGTGTAGAATATATAATACACACACATCTATACATAAATATGTATAGATGTGTGTGCATATATATACATGTATATATATAAATTCATATGTGTGAATAAAAAGTTAGATATAGATATATTTAGATATAGTTATGTAGGATATATTCATAGATATAAATATAAATAGGCAGCTTGGTGGCACAATGAATGGAGTACAAGGCTTGGAGTTAAAAGACTCTTTTTTCTGAGTTCAAATCTGATCTCAGACACCTACTAGCTGTGTGACTCTAGGCAAGTCATTCAATCCTATTTGCCTCTGGTTTTCTCATTTTAAAATGAGCTTGAGAAGGAAGCAGCTAACTACTGCAGTATTTTTTTGCCATGAAAATCTCCCAAAAGGCATCATCAAGAGTCAAACATAATTGAAAAACAACTAAACAACATAACAACTTAAGATATATAAATATATACAGTATATGTGTATGTGTATATATGTGTGTATGCAAACTGGTATACTATCCTAACACTGACATTTTTAAGCACATATATAAATGGCATGCTTGATAGGAAAAGTCTCTCTTTCCTAGAATATTTGGGCCCAGAATACAAGCATGCACTTAGAGAGAATAAGAACTCTATTTCTCATAATAACATGTACTCATGACATAGCTATTAATTAGGGAGAAACATAACCTCTTGAAAATGAAGAAAATCATGAAAAACTGGATAAGGTTGGCAAGATTCTGGAATTTTCCTGACATCCTGCTGAGGTTGGGAAGAGGTTGGGGTCACAGACCAGTGTCGAAAGGTGTCTCAAAAGAATTTGCAGGCTTGAACCCATTTCCTAGTCAAGGAGCAAAGTTTATGGGCCAACTGAAGTGGGCTAAGCTCCAGAAGACATTAGGAAGGAACTGAGAGAAAGGAAATAGATTTATAGGACAGAATATGATCAGAGCTTCATGTTACTTATTTGCTTATTTTATGGCTTTCAGGTAGGTTTGAGGGGTAGTCTTATTCAATATTGTCTCAGGAATTTGGTTATCACAGATTATGTCTAACAGTCAGTAATGTTTGTAGGACTATTCTAAGGTCAAAAGACTTTAGAATCATTGACAGACAGATTTTCAGAACAATACCACTCCAAGATCAGAGGACTTCAAAGTCATTGCTATCTCCCCTAGAAGCAAGAAAACAAAAATCTAACTGCAGACTTACTAGGTGAATGAGCAAAATTGCATGAAATGTCTAACCCCTTGTCGTTGGCTGTAAGGAGGCTTTGACCAAGACTTTCCTATCATGCTTGCAAACCTATAGAACTAGTGGAAAGGGGAATAGATGTTCATTCAGTGGAAATGTGCTTAGTGATTGTTTTCTGTGTCTTTACTGTATATCTGCCCTAAATATTTACCTTACATTTTTGTTGCTTTTTCTGATCTGGTTCTGCTGCTATGGTTAGCCTTTAAATACATGAAATGCAATTAACTTTGGATGTCCTTAGAATTATGCAGGTGAGATAAGAAGTCATGGAAGTGATTTGTTGAAAAGAATCCTTATGCAAAAGATCTGGACTTGTGTGAGTCCAGAGTTATTTTAAAACATGGACTACTTTAAAATATACATGTGTACACATATATATGTCATAAATATATTAATTTTCTCTTAATATTTAGCAATAAAGATAAGGAAGTAGTCTACTGTTCATACTTAGCTACTTGTAACAATTGCTAGGATAAAAGAATAAGAATCCTTTGGGAAAAATTGATATTTAATTTCTCTGTATTTTATTCAAATCTTTTTTAATTAGGGAAAGGAGGATACAGGAGTGATAATAGTTTTCTATTCCAGAAAAGTAAGATAACCGATCTGATCATGAGGCTCGAATGTGAAATCTCTATTCCCTAACATTGTTTTTTCCAACACTGTTTTCCTATGCTACATCTAATAAAGTCCTCCCTAAACAAAAGAGATTTCCTCAATATATCTTTATTTTTACTTCCTCAAACACACAAATAATAAAGCCACAATGATTTTATTAGGCATGGAAGTGCTTGAATGGCCATTATGCTCCTTCCCAGTTCAACCATCTTTCATCTAATCCACTTCCTTTACATATGTAAATTATGATGTCTGATCCATAGATCACAACTACCACAATCAAATCATCCTTGGGGGAAAACAGACAGGCTTGTTTATTTGATTTCCGCTGGAAGAGAGGAGGGAGGAGGGAATTTCAGAAATAAGAATTTTTCTTGATTAGATTTCTAACTCCCTCATAAATGTTTATACTCTCTAATGTGTTGTAGCCTACTTTTAAATGTTTGTTTCTGGAGCCAAGGAATGGTATGTGTTTCTAATATAAAATCACTTCAAGTGATATATGCCAAGTTTTACAGGGAGCATGTGGTCAAGTTCTAATAATCCCTCTTGGGAGTTAACAGCAACTTCCAGCAGCAGGTCCAACACTGTCGATCAGAAAAACACACATGCTGGAGCAGCTTCTAGAAAGCAGAATTTTCTTCACTCCATCCCCCATCCATATATTGTATATACACAGGTCTGAGGAACGTTGATTCAGACATCTTTCTGTTAAGGTAATAAAATAATCTCAAAAGGGAAATAGATTATTCTCTTCTCCCAGTATGTAAACACACACACACACACACACACACACACACACACACACACACACACAGCATTTCTATATGGAGAGACTGGAGTTCCAATGTGTCACTGGTTAAGCACATGCATCTCTTAATAATGAATAAAAGCATCCACTGTGCACAGATCTCATTATGGAAAGCATTTGCAAAAACAATTCATGGCACAGAATTTTTAAATGAAAAACATGATTTTCTGTACACAGAGGAAATTTCATTTTCTTTAATTATTTGTTCTTGATCGAAATTAATGTTTTCCTTTCAGTAGATATCACAAACTAGGAAACAGAACATAAGAATCTGTTGTTTTCTTAAGCAGAGGAAAAACTGAAATTTTCACACAATATCATACCATACCAATAAAAAAAGTAAAGAAAATAATACACAATGTTTCATTCATCTATCTGCATTAGGTTCAAGAGGTGGATGTCAAAAATATATGTTTATCATATTTGTCATCTGAGGCAATATACCAACAGAGTATTTTTTCTTCTTCAGGTGATAACAATCACATATTTTCATATAGATAGATAGATAGATAAATTAGCATCAAAGCCTCTCTACTTCTTAACCATTACTTTCCTCTACAGAAAAGAAAAAATACATCTTTTCCTTGTTTTTTTTACTAAAATGTAAAGACTGTGACTTCACCAGAGATCTGTTAAAGTGTTCAACATCATCTTGGACTAAAAGCAATGGGAGCATTCCCTCACCATCATGAGAAATTTTTAAAAGGCTAGTGTTTATCATGACAAACAAATATGAGAATTTTTTAAAAGGCTAATGTTTATCATGACAAATATGGAAGTATATCTTTTTAAAACTGCACATATTTAACCTACATCAGATTACTTGCTGTCTTGAGGAGGGGGAAGGGAAGGGAGGGAAAGAGAAAAATTTGGAACATAAAGTCTTACAAAAATGAATATTGAAAACTATCTTTACATGTATTTGAAAAAATAAAATACTAATAAATAACCACATATATAAAAATGCTAACGTTTATGTATGGCTTAGCAATCAATACTCACTAAAGGCAGCCACTGCCAGTGCCAATGTAACAATGATAGAGAACCAGGATACCCATAATGCCTTTTTTCTGTAGTTCTGAGCCTCATGAGGTTTTAGTCTTGTGCTGCTTTCTAGTAAACCTGACAAGAAAAATGAAGGAAAAAATTAATAAACATTCATAAACACATTTCTCTCTTAAGAAATCTATAACCAGATTCAGCAATGCCTAATCAGTTCTTGAATGTAAATTTGGCAACTTAGTATTTACATTACTTCTTTTAGGTAATGAAGTCTTAAAGACTGATTATGATATGCCGTCCTTTATATATGAAGATGATATTGAAGCTCCCCTTTTAGGAAACTATAATCTCTAAATTATTTTATTCCAGGAGTAGAATTAACCTGAATTCATGTAGAATGGTATCTAGAATTAACCACATAATAAAGCAATGAGATAATAACAAAATTCCTGTTTTTCCATGTTCTAAACAGCCAAATTAAAAAAAAAAACCAACTTTGAGAATTTTCCCTTTTCTGTCTTCTTTTCTTCACATATCTCTACTGATAAAAAAAAAAACTTGAGAAAACAAAAGTAAACAAAATACATTAGAAATTTTTCTGGAAAACTTTTAGGCTTCCACAAATCAATAGGCTTTACAAGAATAGATAGATGAAAAGATAGGTGAAAAGATTCCATCCAATTTCCTAATTTCAACATTCATAATATCATACATTGTAAATAGGTTTTATCACTGATAAGACTAAAGTACCTAAAATCTGAATCCAATGTTATAATCACTATAGCTTCAGCAGTCATTGTATTTTATTATACTCTAGTTCTCTGAAAATTTATCAGCCATAGTTTCTATTATCCAATAGGTGAATTCCCAACTGTTTTAAGTAAAATGGGAGTTTACCAATGCAATGAACTAGTCATTTCATGTGCTCTAGCATCTTAATAATAAGTTAAAATTGAGAAAACTACCTCAGATGCCCAGTTTATAAACAAAAAGGCTTTGAAATATTTTATTTTCTAATAAATGGACTCGTGTTTGTTTTACAATTCACATATATCACATAGTGTTTAGATGAAGGGCATCAATTAGTCCTTGGTCTGCATTTTCATTTCAACCAAGAAAATAGGAATCACGTGGGAACTCCTTCACTTATGTCTCAGTGTCTGGCATATAATAAGCATTGACCAAATACTTATTTGTTGACTAATTGATTCCAAAGTGATAGTTTATTAAATAAAGCAAGGAGGGAGAATGTCAGGAAAAAAACCAGTCACATCTAAAGCCAGTTTATTATGTCTAAAAGTGTAGCATATTAAAGCAGACAGGTACATTTAAAAGTGGCAAATATAAAAACTCCCTCTATCGTCCCTAGACTGCCTCTGATAAAACTACTTTAATACAAGAGGTCTTTTCTTTTATCAAATTTTCTATTAGATAAATAATCTTAATTTCAAATACAGCACTTTTCTTTGTCTAATCTTTCCTAACCATAAAAAATTCCCTCTTCTTACTTAAATTTTACTGTCCCCTTCATGTAAATATTAGCTATGATTATCTAAGTAGAAATGAAAACCTCAGAGATTTTTATTGCTCCTCTTCCTCTCACTCCTACTGCCCTTTACTCCTAAGAATTTATCTGTGCTATCCTCAGTGACAAAATAAAATTTTTTTCATCCTTGCCACTGGATTTTCATGACTGTATAAAGCTGTATTGAATATTGACTTGTATAAGTTATTCATAGGGTAGATGCTTTTGGCAATGACAATACTTCAGCAGTTTATCTGCTGAATAGGAGGCTAATATTTCTTTTTAGAAAAGGATTTAAAATTCAGAGAGGAACTATGAAGATTTGGATTTTCTATTAAACACCATAACATTTATCCTCTTTATGATGAATTTACCCACTGCTAACAACATGCCAGGCATTAGAAAGAACAAAAATTTCTTCTCCCACACCAGCCAACCAACATTTGTCTGAAGGAATTTCTAGGAATGACAAGGTATAATTTTTACTTAGTATGGCTGGTCTGCTCCCACAATATACCTTCAATTGGCCTCTATAATTAAAGTATAATTTTCTTCCTCTCATGAACTAACCCTTTATTCTATCCCCAATGAGTATAACTGTTGTGAAGACAGTCCTGGAACTGATCAACCTTCTTTGTTTCTACCAATCCCTTCCCATCTCCACCCTCAAAAAATAGTTTGAGTTTCCATCCTAAAATGAGCAAAGAACATGCTAACCCAGAAGTTAGGCTCAGAGATTAGGTAAGGAATGCAGAAAAAAGCATGAGACATTCCCAACTTAAAAATATCTGATTTACAAAAGACCCACAAAATGCCAATCTCTACTAGTTATTAGTTTAAAAAAATTAAAATTAAAAAAAAAGATTTTCAACCATACTTCCTGAATATTTTCACTTTTCTTGGCTACCAAGCTAACATTTTGCCATTTGGGAATTCATCTGGGAATGGGTTGTCATTCAAACACTAGTATAAATGAATCCAATCCAACTGCTTTCTTCTTAACACCTAGCTGAGTGCTGGGATAAATTTAAAGGAGTTTCAGTTATAGGCAAGGTCTAGTGGGAAACATTTTGTCAGGTAGAATAAGGGTAGTAGGTACACACAAAAAAAAACACACACCAGAGTTTCTCTAAATCTAGCTCTGCTCTAAGAAAAAGGAAAATAAATGATAGAATATATTATGTTAAGCTTTGTAAAGAGCTTTACATATATTATCTCACTTGATCTCAATAAGAAATCCATGATATAAGTGGTATTTTTAACCTCATTTTTACTGAAGAAACATCTGAAGTCTGAGTCCTTTTTTCCCCGGGTTTCACAGCTAGTAAATGTCTCAGGCAAGATTTGAATTCAGGTCTTCCTTATTCCAAGTTCTTTCACAAAGCCACCTTTCTGTCTCTAAGATACTTCCTTCTTCAAGCCAACATATTTCTGTTTCTCTTCCCCTCCTAAAGTGGTACTCTCTAGTTAACTTCCCTGGATCAATTTTCTGAGAGCTAGTCCAAGAATCAGATTATCATTCATTTCTAAACAACTGATTTATATTCAGTTCCCTCTGTGCTTGAAGTTCTGAATAAAAAGTTCGGAAATAGAGTCAGAGGGAGAGGATTATAGGAATTTATGATGAGACAGGTTCTAAAAGGTCATCAAGTACAACACCTCCATTCTACAGATGAGGAAACTGAGGCTTAGGGAGACTAAGTAATTTTTGCTTAAGATCATTCAGAGAATAAGTATTTTTAAAAGCAATATTGAAATCCAAGTCCAATATCTACAGAGTCAGTTATCTTTCCAGAGAGACTGTGTGGTAGCACCAAATCTACATAACCCTCATCACCCCCAATACCAGGAGGTGTTTAAGCCATTATTAAGCAGGTATTTTAAATCAAGGGCACAATAGACAGCCAGAATTGCCACTGATTCTCTATTTTAAGTAATTAAATATCAAAACAAAAAAAAAAGAAAGAAAAAGCAAAGAAATAAGATATGCAGAGGTCTTCTTCAGGTCAATGGCAAAATAATTATATTCAATCTCTTAATAATCTCACATTTATATATTGTTTTAGATTGTATATTTTCCTAATAACAACATTATAAAATAAACAGCATAAGTATTATCCCCACTTTAAAATGAAGAGCCTGAAAGCAAGGGAGGTAAAAAAAGGTTTGCCCTAAGTCACATTGCCAATAAGTAGCAGAGATAAGACTTGGATGTTGATTTTCTGGTTCTAGACCCAATATTCTTCCCATTATGCCATATTGTTTCATTTTAAGAAATGAATACATAAATACTAAAATAAACTTTCCAAGATTGTGATATGCTTTGTTTTATAAAAATGAATACTTCAACTTTAGCTTTTTGTTGTCTAGGATATGGAATTATGGAATATAAATGAGATTTAGTTTTTTCCTCCTTTTTCTTTCCCCCAAAAACCTCACCTGCTTTGTCTTTATTTCACCTTTCAATTTCAGAAAGCAAGTGAATTACATCTTGTAGCAAAGGAATCAGCTATATTGAAAAGAATACTTAGGGCTGGGTGGGAGAGAAACAGGAATGGGAAATCCAGGCTATTGTATATGACATGCACTGAATTCACACATTGACATATTTCAGGAACAGGAAGCAAATTCATTCATACTGCTATAGAGTGGGAAAAAATGAAAATCAGTTTACCAACAAAAATAACCTAGAAATGAATTCCTAGGAATGAGAGATTTTTTTCACATTTCTGCTACAAGTAACTTGTCACAGTGCCTTATTAAAATTATCATTTTGAGGGGTGGGAAGAAATAGGCCATCTTTTAAATATAACCTGCAATGCTACAAAAATAAGCTCAAGGCAGGTGACTGGCTGTCTTCAGCTCAAAATAAATCTTAGACTTTAATTTGTACAACATTCATCAAAACTCTAACATGATCAAAACAAGAATCTTGCTACCTGCAAAGTCTCCTATAATATTCCTTTATATAATTTTTTGTTAAGTATATGGGAAACAGGAGAAGGGTTGAAACGCCAAGGCATTTGCAGAACTCGGTGCATTTGGAACAGTTCCAATTGTCTGTAAGCATCTCTGCTGAATCTCTGGGAGTTGTTTCCATTTCATTCTATTTGAAATCCTACAGTTTTAAATTTCAGAAGGAAAAAAATGGGGGTCATGCATTAGGACGTTAAAATCCAAACAGGCACGCAGTTCAGGGAGGCTAGAAATGGGACATAAATAAGATAAGACAAAAAATACAAATTGATCTCAACCTGTAATAGAATTCTTTTAATCAAGATTTCTATGTCAGGGAAGGCTAAATGAGATGAATTTCTCCAGATGACTGTTTGTAAAATTCTGCTTTGGTTAATGAATAAACCCAGTGACTCCGTTTAGACAACTAAAATCCCAAATTGTAAAGTCAATTTGGAACCAGTGGTTGCCTGGACAAGAAAGGAAGTAAGGATACAGCTATGAAACAGAGATCTGGGTTCTGCAAGCAAGCTGAGCTTGAAAATATGAAAGGAGGTGCAAGGATAGAAAAAAGAAGAAAGAGAAGGAAAATAAGAGTATCATCAAATCGTTGCTGATTCTTGAAGTTAACTAAAAGAAGAATTTCAGAAGTCAAGAGTTTAGGTTTTGTTACTAAGAGCCATTACAGGAATGTGGTAACACAACAGATTGGGGGGGGGGGGAGGAGAAAGATAGCTGATCAATAATAACCACAGAGACATTTTATATTGCCTCGGTATATAAGCTCCTGGATTTTAGATCCATTCAGCAAAGCTCTTGGATTCATAGCAATCAGGAGCCACCTTTGTCCTCTGATATCGTGCTGTCTCTCTTTTTATCAAAAGATGGATAAGATTTGCTGTCCAAACAAATCCATTATGATTTGGGACATAAAGTAAGTGACAATGCAATAGAAATCGGTCTGGACAGTAACACAAAGAACGAATTCTTTCTCACTACCTTCTTCTTTCCTCTCTTTGGTATTCCCACACTTGTCCTCAGGTGTTGGCACCCAGAGCTTTGCGGCGGATTAGCTCCAGAAACGAAGAAATAACCGGGAGAAACTAAATCCGCATTTGGAAATATTCAAAAAGGAGATCAGAAATGAGTGGAGAAGCCAAGACCAGTGACTACCCTGTGATTTGGCAAGGCCACGATAGAGGAACCTGGATGTCGGCGCGCCTCTGGAAGGAGAGTTGTGCCCAAGCTACGGAGGGGGAAAAAAGGGAAATACACCGTCCAGCTGGAGGGCTTCAACCCTAAGCATTCCCAAGCAAGTGATGCGTGGGCTCCAGGGTCCCAACGAAGCCCCGATCTCAGGGGATCGAAATGCCTCCCTCAAACTTTTCCCGGTGGAGCGGGATGGGGATGCTTTCTAGGCTGGTGCTGAAGGGTAATTGGTAGAAACCCGAAAAGGGTTGTTCGGAGAAAGGTAGCCACATCTGCGGAGGGTGGGGAGGATGGAGGATACCCAAGGAAAGAAGAGGAGACCCCCGCACACCCACCCACACACTCATCTTTCTTGGAATTCTCAAAAGCAGTAGCTGTGAAGAAAACCGGCTTTGAGAAAGATCGGCTGGAACGCAGACGAGTTCATTTCCATCCCTCTAACATAAAAAAAACCACTTCGTTCGGCGCAAGGAGTCGGAGACCCGAGCTTTCCCCCCAAAAGAGCAGAGTGTAACGGACCCCCATAGATGGAGAAGAAAAAGAAGCCGCTGGCTGAGAGGTGTGGGTATCACCCAGTCCTAGGAGCCCGGATCCACTCTAGCTCGTAGAGAAGTTACGAGACTGAGAGATAAACCAAGAGCTCGGAAATGGGAAGAGAGGAGCTAAGGTTACTCTCACTTACCTCTATCCTCCAGCCCGTCACTAAACTGGCCGCTTTCGCTGATCCGGAGGTGCCGCTCCTCCTGCGGTGGCTCTCGGCCTGGGTAAGGCTGGGAGCCGGTGGCTAAGGGCGAGCTGCCCCCGGGGGGCTGTAGGGTTCCGGGCTCTGAGGGGCTGCCGTGCTCGCTGTCTGTGGCTGGCTCCATGGCAAGGGACGGAGAGGGACCAGGCTGCAGAGGCAGGAGACCGTGGCCAGAGAGTACGAAGTGCTAGGCAAAGCGGGCGCTTGGGGGAGGGGAGGGGAGAAGAGAGGGCAGGTTGGAGGGAGACGCTAGCTAGAGGTGCGTTCTGGTGGGCAGGGGAGGGAGGACACAGGGGAAAGGGGAGGAGGAGACTAGGCTTGGAGCTGGCTGGCAGGCAGGCTGGCAGACAGGAGCCCCGCACGCTTCGGCTACACCGCAGCCGCCCTGAAGGGGGCGGCCCTCGGCTCCCCGCCCCGCCCTAAGGGCAGGTGCAAAGACTGAGGGACCCGCCTCTACCCTCTCCAAGCCGGGATGTGCAGGGGTGCCCTGCTGCAGAAAGCAGACATGCGGAGAAACCCAAGAGAGGAGGGCTGTGGATCATTGGGAGTGCCAGGGAGGGGGTACGGGACTCAGAAATCGGATTGTGAGGTCCTTTCTGACTTTGCTTCTTTGGGGAAAGACTGGAGGAATAGCAGCGCAAAATGGGGGGACACTGAATTTCACTTTTCCGGAGAACCTTATTGCCAATGACTCTGTGTCCCGTACATGAATGCCCCTGCGCTGATTTGATGGGAAAGTTGCGGGGTGTAATGGAGTAGGAGAAAGCGAAAAGAGAGAAAAGAGAGTAAGAAAAAGGTTATTAATTAGAAAAAAAATTTTAAATCAAGGTGGAAGGAAAGGTTATTTTCTCTGGCATAAACCTAGAGCATTATGTAGATGACTTTATAGGTTGTTCGTGTGCTCCTCGTTCAGGAACTACTGGATCCTGCCAGTTGCATTTCCAACTCTCTCTGCTTTCCCAAGGCCCAATGTCCTACTTACCTCAGGAGCATCAAATGGGAATCTTGATTATCCAATGTCACAGATTTCTGTGGTAACAAGCCATCTATCCCACCGTGTCCAAGTCCAACCAGGTATCCAGTGCTAGCTATGTGACCTTAAACAATTCACCTAAGCTCCTGATACCGCAATCATTCTCTAAGACGAGATGTTGCAGAGAAATTGCTGATTTGCACTGCTGGAAGGAATTCTCTATGTCAATAAAACCAAAGATCTTTTCTCTCCCCTAAAAAATCTCAGGCTACTCCCAGCAAAGCACCTTCCCCAACAGTAACCCTCTGCTGTAGCCCAGCTGACATCCTCAGCGTAATCCAACACTCTTCCTTCAGTCTTTGCTCCTTTTGCTGTTTCAGCACCGCACATTCTCACCATCTAGGATATCTTCATCCCAGCTTCCTCCTTCCTAAAACCAATCAGTCATTCAAGACCAGAACCAAGCCCCATATCCTCTCAGAACTAAGCCACATCCTCTCTGAATATTTTTCTTTGGCCCCTTTATCACATATTGATCACTCCCCTTCCTGAACTACCAGTTATTTTCTTATTCATTTAGCATTTTGTTGGCTCATACCCATATGTAGGTATAACCCAGGATTCAAGCCTGATGCAATTATAAAAAGCTATCTTCATTGATGATGGAGAGAGCATTTAGGGAATTCAGGGAAATTCAAGGGAAAGGCCTTGGAAGAGGGGAAAGACTGAGAATAATGAGCGATACAGAGGATCCAACTTCTACAATGTTTTCCAGTCTGGGGCACTAGAGATTTCAGGGAATTTCCTTTCAGGTGAGATAGGGACTCTCTCTTTCAGGATTTCCAACTCCTCTCTTCACTGGCATGGAGCTTCATGTGATCATTCTTTGCACCAATGAAAAGAATCTTATGTAACCAATTCAGTCAGGATTGAATCTTGGTTACCCAACAAGTCCAGAACTCTAGAATTTTTTGAAGCCTTTTCTGATTTCTCCTCTCCCCTAAAAGTGATTTCTCTCTGTCCTGTGAAATCCTTTAGGATTTGCTTTGCATTTTTGATTCCTATCTTATATTATTATTTGTATACATTTATTTTATCCCTCCTAAACTATAAATTCTGTCAAGTGCAGGGCCTGAGTTTTGGTCTTTGCATTTTATATTCCTACACAACCTATTACAATGTATTTTCACTGCAATAAAGCAAATATTACAATAAAGTGAGTCATGTGATTTTTTTGTTTTTCAATGCACATAAAATTATGTTTACACTATTCTATCATCTATTAATTGTGCAATCATATTGCATAAAAATACTTTATTGTGGGGGGGAAGCTAATCATCACCAGAGCCTTCATCATTTATAGTCTTCTTGCTGGTGGAGGGTCTTCTTTGGATGTTGACAGTTGCTTATTGACCAGGACAGTGGTTGCTGGAAGTTTAGGTAGTTGGGACAATTTCTTATTTTAGGAATAAATAACACTGAAGTTTGCCCTATTCATTGAGTTTTCCTTTCACTTGAACACTTAGAGACCATTGTGAGGTTACTAACTGACTAATTTCAGTGTTGTATTTTCTGGAATAAGCAGATCTAGAGGAGAGAGACAGACAGACACAGAGACAGAGACAGTGGGGAAGGGAGGGAAGGAAAGGAAAAAAAGGAGAGGAAGGGAGAAGAAGGGAGAGAGATAGAGGGAGGGAGAGAGGGAGAAGAAAAGTGGAAGAGGGAGGCAGGGAGGAAGAGAAGGAGGAGGGAGAAAGAGAGAGAGAGAGAGAGAGAGAGAGAGAGAGAGAGAGAGAGAGAGAGAGAGAGAGAGAGAGAGAGAGAAGAGAGAGAAAGAGAGAGAAGGAACTTCTGAGCAGGAAGCAATAAGAACACACATAATATTTATTAAATTCACAGACCTATATGGAGACAGTTCATGGAACCCTAAAATAGTAGAAAAATCACTATAATAAATAGAATAATAATGAAAAATTTTAAATTTTGTGAGAATTACAAAAATGTAACAGAGATACAGTGTGAGCACATGTTATTGGAAAGATGGCACTGTCTTGCTCGATGCAGGATTGCCACAAATCTTCAATTTGTAAAAAAAAAAAAAAAAAATTTAAATATCTGGATAGTAAACACGCTAAAATGAAGTACACTGAAATGAAGTACATTTGTGCTTACTGTCATAGGTTCCAAGAGATCTATAAGCATTTAGTGCCCCAAAAGCTCAGTAAAAGTACTTTACTGGAGGCCCATTAGATTGTAAGCTCTTGAAGGACAGGGACTATTTTTTGTCTCTTTTTGTATCCTTAGTGTTTATCACAGTGCCTGGCAAGTAGAGAAGACAGATAATAAATGTTTGTTTATTGATTTATATAGTAACTGGCCTTAAAACCCAACTTATTAGAAGTAGAGTGTACCTTCAGGGACAGGTCAGCTGGAGTCTAGAGTGACTATGCAGGAATCCTGGATAAGTTCAAGCTGAAAAAACTACTAACCAAAATGAAAAAGCACCCATTTTATGATGCCACAAAAATTTTTTCCTTTCAGTTAAAGCAAATAGGATCAGTTCATTATTCCATTAGCATATGATTTTACATATATATATATATGTACATATACATATATATACACATATATATGCATGTACATTTATTTATTTATTTATTTAAGCCCCTTTAATAAATTCTTTTGAGATTCAAAGGTGAGTCCATTTGAAATTTTCAGTATCAGAAATCTAAATAAGAGTGAGCAAACTGCCTTTTTTTTAAGTGCCAAAAATCT